>NW_021319484.1:330921-332080 GCF_001605985.2 Dendrobium catenatum | reverse complement strand
TATCTTCAGTTTTTAGAACAATCGTTTCTCCTGCATCCAAAAGTCTTTGACCCAAACCTTGCTCGTAGGCAATGAGTGAGCCAATTAAATTATCAATAGAATAATCATTCAAATCTTTTGATTCACAAATAGCAACAACTTTGGCATCAAATTTTTCAAGTAAACAATGAAGAATTTTGTTAACTTTTTTAAAATTTGAAAAGTCTTTTCCTAAAGTATGCAATGATGTCAAAATTTGAATAAACATAGTATACATGTCTAAGATCGTCTGATAAGATTTCATAGAAAATAGTTCAAAATAATGCATTAAGATATTCAACTTGGATTGCTTGATTTCACTAGTGCCGTTGCATATGGTGTGTAGTTTATCCCAAATTTCCTTACCAGTAGTGCACATGGATACTAATATAAAATCTTTGGAATTTAAAGCACAGAAAAAGCAGTTTAAAGATTTTGCATTCAATTGAGCATTTACTTGTTCTTCCCTATTCCATAGATTAAAAGGAATATCAGTTTTAACTCTATTAACAATATGTGATGGTGATGAATAATCAGTTAAAATTATATGCCACATGATGGTGATGAATAATCAGTTAAAATTATATGCCACATGCGAAAATCAATCGATTGCAAGAAAATAGACATGCGAGTTTTCCAAAAATCAAATGACATAATTTCAAATAAAGGAGGTCTGATGATTGAATAACCTTCCGCATTAGTACGATTAGCCATGGATCAAAATTCAAAAGCTTTTAAAAACTTATTTTATGAAAACTTGCTCTAATACCACTTGAAAGTTCTTTAGGGATGTTAAGCCCTATAGAACTGGCCCAAGCTAACCAAGAGAGAGATGAATTTGAAAACTTTAAAACCCAAGAAAAAACTCCAACCAAAATCACCACAAACAAAGTGCGGAAGAAAAATAAATGCGGAAGCAATAAGAAAAAAGAACACAACGGATTTATAGTGGTTCGGTCAAACTTTGACCTACATCCACTCCTTGGAGGCACCCTCCAAGTATTGCACTAAAAAATGTGTCTCTCCTTTAGCCCCCATAGCTAGGCGGAGAAGCCCTTACAAAATCACTTCCACATTCCCAGTGCGGCGGAGTCGCCGGGTCCTTTGACACCAAAGAGATCTTCTTCTTTTGTAAACTTAC
>NW_021319484.1:315325-329601 GCF_001605985.2 Dendrobium catenatum | reverse complement strand
CCAAAGACTCTTACAAAAGTTGCCATGCCATAGCTTAAATAGAAGCTCTCAAAATGAGCTCATTAATGCAAGTTTTCGACATCATCGTCCTGGCCGATTAGTTCAAATATGAGGAAAATCATCCTGAATATCACCCTGAAATGAAGCTGGACGATGTCTAATCGGCCCGGACGATCTGGAGATCGTCCAGGATGATTTGACCATGTAATTTCTTTCCTTAAATTCCCGAGAAATTTTGGAAAAATTGACCTGGATCATCTTGGACGATATTTTATAGTCCAGGACGATCCTCTGGACGATATCCAAAAATAGGTTATTTTTAAATAGATCTGGCGGCAGATTCTTGCTAAATTGAGCCTATCGTCCTGGCCGATACAAAATCATTCAGGATGATTTGTTTTGCATAATTACGACTCCTTTAATGAGGATGCCCTAATTAGGGTTTTTACAGATCGTCCAGGATGATATAAATATCATCCTAGACGATGTTACCAAAAATAGAAATATTTTAGGGCACAATAGAAAATCTTCCAAGTTACAAACCATTATATGCCACACCAAATCCAACAGACTCAAGAAAGTAAAAAGATTACAAACTAACACAGACCTCGTCTACCCAATCTTGAGCTGGTTCCAAATTACAGTCTGATCGTGTAGACCTGAAACGTTAGCACATAAGGCAATCGTAGAGAAATAAGGAATGTTTGCTATCATCAAAATCATAAATCATAGATCCGCAATAATTTCTATATTTTTGAAATTATTAGGTAAATATAATTCAAATTGTATTCAAAATTTTAGGGATGATTTTTGGACATGTTTTACTCATGTCCAAATTTATTCATGTTAGTTTTAATCTTGTTTGAATATGAATTGGAATTTTTAATTTCTATGTCATATTTTCACCTAGGAATTCAAAATTAAAGAATTTGGAATCCACTTAAAAAAAGGTTAGTTGGGCATAGATTTCATGCCAATATTGGTCTTGATATCCACTTCTAAAATTTTTAAAAGTGTAGATAGATTTATTTCAGAAATTCATTTAAAAATTTAGGAAGGTATTGATGAACACAATTTATAATGGTTTTATTTTATTTTATTTTATTTTTTTATTTAAGCAAAAGTATAGGGAAACTTAGGTACATTCTATAGTGTGCAAGGAAGAGCACTCAAAAAATAATCCGAAAAATAGGAAAAGCAACAAAAGTACAAATTCAGCTCTAGTTCCCCATCCAAAAAAGGCCTCACCACAAGAACCTGCACTAAGAATATTCTACAAAATAAGATGAGATCCAAAATAAAGGAAACACAAACAACCATACAAGAGAAAAAAATGGATAAGTCTAGCCACCATCAGGAAACCAACCACACAAAGCACCAGTGAACCAAAAGGAACTACAATAGATCCTATTCGTCCAAGCATCAGAAATAATAGGCAGAAATATGCTGCTGTTATATAAGAAATAACCAACCTAGTAGTCCATGTTAAAGGCTGAAACCCACATTATAGTCCCAGCAAAACAAAACCAATTAGGGACATCTCTAGCAACAACTAGCCTCCAAACTGAGAAAAACTAGAAAACAGCCACCCGCACAATCCCAAAATTTCCTAGCCACTGAAAACATAGAACCAAGCAACAAAAAACCTTTCCCTTTCTCAACAACCTATCCAAGAAGATCCACAAACAAACCTAAGAAACACCCCCACAAAACCATTGGTAGAAGAAATAGGGAAGTGGACAGCACCTCCAGCACACCTCCATAATGACACCAAACAAACTAGGACAAGAGAAGTTAACAAGAACAATGCTGTCATCAAAACAAAAACCTGAAGACAAATCAAAATGCTCTCCAACCACACAGAAAATACTATAGCAACAATAATCATCACACCACTTAGCAAGGACCAAAACAGTAGAGCTCCAAAAAAATCTCCCAAACTCACATCCAGGTAAACTAAGCAGTTCATAAAATTAATTACCGACTATCACAAATGAGGATTTCCACAACCAAAATACACCCAAGCAGAACCTAGGTGAAAGAAAATAGAAAGCACCACCAAAAGGCTAAACAAAAGTCCATAAGAATAGTCAGCCTACCAAAAACCTGGGAAACAAAACAACATAAACTAGAGCCACTAAACCCAACAAAAACAAAATGGCTCCAATGAAAACACTCTAGCAACCACCAGCAACAAACAAAAATGGAAGCAACCGTAAGGAAAATCATAAGGTTCAAAGATGCAACCACATTAACTTCTAATTTATGGGGTACGAATTTTATCCAATCTAAGAAGCCCTTTAAAGGGGAAGGTAAGTTTTTAGCAGCAAGAGCAGTGAAACAATCCAAATCATAACCCCAATTAGCCAGCCATTCAACACAGGCATTCCCCTCTATATACTCATGAGAAAAGGAGGCATTAATAAAGATCATTAATTGTTTATTATCCCTCACCACATAAAAAGGATTAGAATTGCACATAGAATCATCCATATTATTTAAGCATTTAATAGAATAATTAGAATCAACTTCAATACGAATGTTAGAAATATCTAGAGAAATACATAATCTAATCCCATAAAGAAAAACTGAGAGCTTTGAACAATTCACATCACAATTCTATAAGGGACCCGCAAAAGCCACAACAATGTTACCATAACTGTGCCTTATAATCCCACCACATCCTGAGCAGTTATGATTAAAAGTACCCTACACATTCAATTTATAATTTTTAACAGGGGGTTTGATCTAGTAAACAATCCTAGGTCCAGAAGGAGAATGATTAACACCATCCAACTTAAGACCTAAGTCAAAAGCCACAAAGTAATAATTCTTAAAGTTCTTGTAAGAAAGCAAATTAATAGAGAAAAGTATCATAACTTTATCTTTCACATTATTGATAAAACTATGATGATTCATGCCAACACCATTAAAATGAGAGTTATTCCTCTTCAACCATAAATACCATAAAATGAGAGAAGGAATAACATTCTTAATATGACCTTTAGACTTTGCAAATCAAAGCTTAAGGATAGCTTTAATAGACAGTTTAGCATTACAATAATTTAATTTGAAAATATCAACAAAGTAAGTCCAAGTTTTAACTGCTAAGGACTAGAAAGAAAAACATGATGCATATTCTCAACATGATATTTAGAAGGCAAAATAAAATATTTATTAATTAAATTATCATCAGTAGGAATGAACTTATAAAAAATTCTCCAGATAAAAATAGAAATAGTGGAAGGTATGCTTTTATGCCAAATCATAGAGAAAATAGTAGAAACATAATTCTTGGTTCTAAAAGCATGCCAGACATCCTTTAATCTAAAAGCACCATCTTTGGATATATTATATAAAAGTAAATCATTTGATTCAATATTCATGGGAAGGTTAAAAATTATTTGAATAATAGAGTCATGAATCACATTTGCAAGTTTGTTATAGTCCCAATAATTATCCGTAATGTAAAAGTTTACCTTAGCCACAGTAGTTGAAGAAGTATTAGTAATAGAATTAATAGAGTGAGGACCTAACCAATGCTCTTGCCAAAAGAAAATGTTCCCACCACTAAGTCCCCAAGAAAGATGCAGCTCAACAATCTATTTAACCTTGCAATGCTTTGTGACACTTTAGAATTACCTTGGTTAAAGGAGCAAATAGTGGGATATTTACCCACACGATATTTAGCAAACATAAATTTAGCCCAAAGGCTCATTTTAGCATGAAACGTATACCACAACTTGAAATAAAAAGTATATGACAAATAAAACATGCTCTTATAACCCAAAGCACCCTCATTTAATACACCACAACACTTGTCCCAAGAGGATCAAATAATTTTAGAGTTGATGTTAGCCCCTTTCTAAAAAAAATTATTGACAAGTTTATCAATCCTATTGCAAGTAGTTTCAGTGGATTGAAAAGTTTGAAAAATATAAATAGAAAGAGAGCAAACAACACTTATAATGAAAAATATAAATTAGAATCCCATGACAAAAGCTTGTTCTGCACCAAAGTAATCAAATCATCAAAAAGAAAGGATTTTGTATGACCTTTAAAAAGAGAAACCCCAAGATATTTAATAGGTATTTAAGCTTGGATAAAATTATTTAGGGATTTAATAGCCACAATACGAGCATTAGACAATTTGCTAGGGGCAATAAAGCAACATTTATTTTTATATAAAGAAAGCCCACTAACAATTTCAAAATTATGAAAAAAATCTAAGAGTTTATTGATTTGATTTAAAGAAGCATTAAAAAAAATAATAAAATCCTTAGCAAATCATAAGTGAGAGATCAAAAAACCACCTATGGTTCTAAAATAGAGGCTAGGGTGATTCTCAAAGAGGTTTACAAGGCCTGTAGATAAGTACTTTGCCATAATAATAAAAAGGGCAGCAGAGATAAGATCTCCTTTTCTAAGACCATGAGAGGATTTAAAAAAAGCCAATGCTTTTTCAATTGATAATAATGGAAAGATAGGATCCTTCAATACAAATCCTGATAAGACTGATAAAAACCAAATTAAAGACAAATAATTATAAAATCTTGTAAAGAAAATTCCAATCAATGTTGTCATAAGCCTTAGAAATATCAAGCTTCAAGATAATGTTGCTACCTCTCACCCTAATCGAGTTGGTCTTGAGAATGAGCACAATGGAAGTAGATATAAAAAATTTAGGGATATTGTGCCTAACAAAAAATCCAAAATAGTAGAAAGAAGGTTAGGACTAATAATATTCCAGGCTTTTTGGAAAAACTTAGTAGCAAAACCATCTAGCCCAGCCACATAATCACTATTCATGTCACAAACAATCTCTTTTAATTCCTCTAAAGATGGGGGTTTAGAAAGAAACACATTATCCTCCTAAGATATGAGATTAGGGATAATAGCAGGGTTATCAATATGAGCAGGAGTAAAATACTTATTGAGGAGATTTTGAAAATGTTGAACAACCAAATTAGCAATTTCCTCTCCATCCTCAATAACATAACCATCATCAAGATTTATTTTATTAGTGGAATTTTTGGATCTTTTTCTCTTAAACAAAACATGAAAATATTTGGTATTATTATCACCTTTGATAAGGTGTTTTGCAGCAGCTTTTTGCTTCTAGAAGGCTTCCTACTGAGCTTGTAATTTAAACAGACAATCTTTAGGCTCTTTGAGCAAGGTGAAATTATCATCAGAAGGAACCACTTGATAGTTGACCTCAATTGAGTTCACTTTATCTTCAAAAATCAAAACATTAGTGAAACTATTTTTAAAAACATTTTGATTCCTCCAATTAAGGATTTATTTTAGTCTTTTTAGTTTGAACCAAATTCTCTTTATGCTAAGAATAGAATTACCAAGATGCAAGGGGGTATGCTAATATTCTTGAACCACATCCTAGAAAGACTCATGAAGCAACCACATATTTTGAAATGTAAATTGAGGCAAAAAATTCATCTTCCTAGACTTAAATAACAATCAATATAGGAGAGTGATCAGAAAGAGTTCTATTAAGATGCTCAATAAAATAGAGTTAAAAGGCTTGAGCCAACTGTCATTAAACAAAACCTGATCAAAATGTTGCCATAAATGATAATAATTCCATGTGAATTTATTACCAGAGAAAGTAATGTAAATTAAATTACAATCCATAATCATATTATTAAAATTCTGCATAGAGTGATAGTTAAGAGTAGAGCCCCCAATACACTCAGAAGGATTAGAAATTGTGTTAAAATCACGGCTCATAAGCCAAAACAAGTTGAAAATACTATAAAAATTAATGAGTTGCTCCCATAATACTTTTCTAGTATTATGAGTAGAGGAATTATAGATAAAAAATTCATAATAGTTCAAATTTAAAAATTCAATATTATAATTTATAAGGGTTTAAACCTTATGTCATCATTGACTTAGGGTTTAAAATTCAAGACAATTAGAGTTTATTTGGTCCATCAAATAGAAAACCCTAATTTCACTTACATATCTGATAATGGGTCATGAACCTCTCTAGTACTGTTCTATCTTTCGGTTGGTTATGGTCTTTGGGGTCATTGCTGGTTGGTATGTTGATCTTGACCTCGGGGATCTTTGCAATTTTTGCTGGTGGTTTTTTTGCACCTTGCCCTTTCTTTCGTGCTATTTTATCTCTCTGCCTAGGTTTTTTGGGAGCTTATCTTATTTCTTTTGGGCTGTGTTTGCTAGGTTGTGTAGGTTTTGGCTTGGTGGTAGGATGGACTGGCTTTGGGTTTTCCTTTGTGATGGTTGCTAGTTTCATCAAGTCCTAAGCTCTATATGCCTGTATCTTTGTTTGAATTGGATTTCTTTAGTAGCTGGCATGCTTTCTCCTCATTTTGTGTTTTCCTAATTTTGTTTTTTAGGCATTATTGTAAGTATAATTTGGATCCTTGGTTTTGGATTGTTAACATTATTGTTGCTAATTGGTGGGAGCATTTCTTGATCTACTATGGGAGATTTTTTGCGCAGAAGATATTTTTGGTTGATATCATTTCTTTGTACTCTGATTTTTATTTAGTTAATTCTTAATTATACTTCTATATTATTATGTGCTTTATTTTGTTATTTTGTAGCCAAAGTGATTTTTATGTGGATTTGCAGATGGCTCTGATCAAGTTTTTTTTAGAAAGATCGTGCTTCGTATGTCTATCAGTGTCTTTCTTTTTTTGGATGCTCGTCTTTAGCATCTTTAGCATGTTCCTAGGTTATCTTGTTTTTTGGATTAGTGGGGACTATCGGCACATAGATTTTCTTTTACTTTATTTTGTAGCTCTTTCAAGCATTAGAGAGCTGAGGGTCCCCCCTAAGGACCATATAATTGCTTTTTATATTAACGCGTAGGCCCCTCTCTAGGTTTTAATTAAAAAATAAATGGGTTCATGCACCTCAAAACCCTTTATTCATTACATAGCTCTCATGCTCTATAGGGATTTTGAGGCGATATATGGTTCCTGCTCCCATGCTCATTTCTTCCATGCTCCTAATGTGCTTCTCCTAAGTTTTTCTCTTAGATTTATTTTACTATTGTTTATTTCATTGGTCTTTCATTTTATTTTGAGGTTTTTTTCTTTCAATTCGTTGGCTTTGGGAGATGACGACTCCGTCGTAATCTCTCCCAATGACTGCTTCATTTTCGGATGGCAAGTCTTGCACTTTTAAGGAGGTTTTGGCTAGTTATTTTTCTACTTCCTCTAAACTTCACTTTGTTCAAACTTTATTTAAAGGAAGTCCATTTTTGATTGCCGATGATTATGTTGTTTCGCAGCTAGCCTTTCCTTTTTCTCTTACTTTGGTTGGTAAATTTTTTCTTAGATGCCCTAATCTGGTTGTCATTCATAAGTTTTTCATGAATCTGAAACTTTTGTGATCTTTTAATAGTGGATTACAGGATTCAAGGCATATTGCGATCCAACTTAGTAATATCTTGGTTATAATTGTATTTTTTAAGGCGATCCTACTACATTTAAGCATGCCAGATGACATTACTCAAATGGACACCAAACTTGATGTTCATGAGGAATCTTTGATTGCCTTTGTGTGGATCTCCTTTTTGTACTTTAGACTTCATTTTCTTAATTCACAAATCTTATTTGTCTTGGCATCAATTTTTGGTAGGCCTTTACAAATGGACCAAGCTACAACTTCTATTTCTCGTCTGTCTATAGGCCTTATTTTAGTTGAGTTGGATATCTCTAATAAATATCCTAATGAGATTTGGATTGGCTCAGAATTGAATGGTTATTTTTAAAAACTTGAAATAAAAAATTTGCCCATTTTTTGCTCTCATTGTAAGATGCATGGTCATGGGGTGAATGAGTGTTATAGGTTACATCCAAATCTTAGGATGGAAAAGGAATCCACCAAACAATCACATGGAATTGATGTCCCTTCAGTTGATGATATTGTGATTCTAAATCCTAAGGTGATGGAGGGCTTGTTCTTACGGTACAAGAGAATATTGAGGAATCTATACAACTTACCATAGCTCATATTGAACCACCATCCACCAATGTCAATGATCCTAGTCTTCTTGAGGAAGAAAATCTTAACTCTATCTCTTGCTTAGATTCTGGTTGTCAAAATGTGGTTTAGCAAATGCTGCTATCACTAATAATCTAAACATGGTTTCACCTTCTGCTATTAGTACTTGTGTTCTTAACAAAAATTTGCATGATATGGAATTAGTGTTATTAAACAATAATTATTCTAATAATTTACATTCTCAATCTGTTGTGAAGGACTAGGAGTATGGCCAAATCATTTTGGTGGAGGGTAATGTTGGTAGTGGATCATGTAGTAAAACTAATGAGGAAGATGGCTTTTCCTTTGAGGAGGGTGTACTACCTCTGGATGTGAGGCAGGAAGGTATAATAAATGATAATAAGCTTACTTTGAACTCAAATTATAACAGTGATGCCTTTATTGATATAGAGTATATGGATATTATGGCTAAATATTTTGGTAAAGATGATAATGACACTAGTTACATCAAGTTTCATAGTAAGAGAGGTAAGAAAAATAAGAACATCATTTTAAAATCTCTTAGAACCACCCATTTGCATACTAGTCATTAATCCCCTTTTATGTTTATTGATATTATTTGGAATGTTAGGGGCATTCTGCGCCCCTCCTCTAAGTTATGAATTAAGAACTTATGTCACATTTATAATGTTTCTATTCTTGTTTTACTTGAATCCCTTATTTCCTATTCTAAATTACTTTTTTTTTTGTGAAGAAAATGAAACTACTGCATTAATAAAGAAGAAGCATAAACAAGCTACAACCAATCAAACAACTGATTCCTCCTTTAACAAAGCCAAAAAGGAAGGAGGAACCTTATTCATGCTAATGTCATCCTAAACAAAAGAACTCATCAAAGCATAGTTAGCACATAGATCTGCTAACTTATTACATCCTCTATCTATATAACTAAAAATAGCATGATTGAAATTAATGCTAAGATTAAAAGCTTCTAAAATCGAAGCCTTGCTTGCTTTGGAGCTTTGGAGGAACTTGATGATGTTAACATTGTCTCCTTCAATAATAATCCCTTTGTAGTTGTTCATCCATTCTTTGATTACTCCTTTGATAGATTGTATAGCTATAAGCTCCAATCTAGAAATATCCCAATGAACATAAGTATAACCAAATTCTAAGTGAAATCTTCCTTTGTGATCACGAAAAACTCCACCAACTCTAGCTTTATAAGACGGTAGCAACACCGCATCAATATTTACTTTTATCCAATCGGGAGGAGGAGGGTGCCAATGCAAATTGGACAACCTAGAAGGTTTGTTAGCACCCCATATTCCAAAATTTATACTAATCACATCAGTAAAGAAGGAAGCATAGCTCAATGCATTAGAAGCAATAACCAAAGAACTATCATCATTTCCTTTGTGAATCAATTTATTCTTTGATTTCCATGAAAAAAAAAAACACATTGCAGTATAACTTAATTAAGAATGATTTTTGATTAGCTATCCACTTAGAGAATCCTCAAGTGTTTGAAATGTTGGAATGTTAAATCCCCATCCATTCAGTTTTTGTACCACAACCAATAATTTTTCACATTTTACTACCACATGTTGAATATCTTCAACGTCCCTACAACCTCTTGGGCACCAAATTTCTCTTTGCAATCTTCTATAAGATAAGAAATAATAGGTTCGAATTGCATTATTAAATATCCTCAACCAGAAATTCTCCACCCGTGGATTCAACTTTGCCATTTTGATCCTATTCCAGAAAATGGTAGGAGAGCTGTTTTGAATCGAAACATTATATGCAAGAGTAGAATTGTCTTACCAAATAATTGATATAATAACTCCATTATGTCTTCACCCAGCTCAAGAGAAATTTGAAGCTGACATATTTAATTGATTAGCTCATTCCCCATATAAGCCTTGAGATCATTCACATTCCAATCTCCATCTGAAATGAAGCGGTTCACCGAGAGGTTACTGTCATCATGTGCAACAACAAAAGTTGGCCATCAATTTAAGCATTTATATAATATCCAAGTGTCCTTGAATACATCAATGGATTCACCATTGGCTATGATCCATTTAGTAATATGCTTTAAATATCCCCCCCCCATCAGAAATTACTTTCCATGCATTGGATCCACTCTTCCTCACTAGTTCTTCCATAAACAGAGAATTGTGTCCAGGAAACATTACCTTATAAGGCAAGGTATCTTTCTCTTGAGAGTATTTCCAAGCAAGCTTAGCTCTTAGAAGCCCATCTTTGTTAGTATATGAGTTTGGAGCTCTTCCTCCACAATTAGTTGGCAAACATATCACTTTCCAGTTAACATAGTGAATATCGTGTTTCCCATCAGATTTGTTCCATAAAAGGGTTCAATCTCATCCAGTATACTTTTAGGAACCAATGGATTAGTAGAGTAAAACGTAGTATAGGAAAGAATGACACTTTTTACAAGAAGAATTTTCCTTGTCAAAGAAATCAACTTCCGTCCCCAAATGTTTTTCATCTTCATGGCCTTGTCAATAATAAACTGAAAATTAGAACTTTTCAGTCTTCTAAGAGCTAGTTTTACTCCAAGATAATTCAGCTCCTAAACAGAATTAAACTCCATAATCCTGGAAATGGATTTTCTTTTCCTTGTATTCATAGATTTTCCAAAGAGCAAGCAGGACTTGTTGATGTTTATCTTTTATTCTGATCATTGAAAAAATTTATTTAAAACATCTTTAATCCCATTCACAATTTTAATGTTGGCTTTGGAGAAGATAAAAACATCGTATGCATATAATTGGTGTGAAATCCTAGGACCATTTGGACTCACACGAATTCCCCAAGAATTCCCTCTTTGCCTAAATGCATTGGAAAGCAATTGAGAATAAAGAATAAACATGAATGAGTTCAATTTCTCCTTTGGATATATGATCCCTTATGAAATGATGTCTAATGTCTATATGTTTGGTTCTTGAATGTTGAATAGGATTTTTAGAAATGCAAATAGCACTAGTATTATCACAATAAATAGAAATAGTGCCTATTGCTAATCCTAAATCAATCAATTGTTATTTCAACCAAAGTACTTGTGCCACACAACTTCTTAAGGTAATGTATTCAGCTTCAGTAGTAGATAGGGCTACAGAATTTTATTTTCTACTAGACCAAGAGACTAAAGAATTTCTAATAAATTGACATGTTCCAGAAGTGCTCTTTCTATCTACCCTACAACCTGCAAAGTCTGAATCTGAATATCCAATTATTTCAAATCAAGAGCTATACTTACCAAATTTATTTTATTTGCTCTTCCAAAGATCCAGATTCATCAAATATAATATGTGTGATTTCTTCAATAACCAAGGTTCTTTTATTGAATAATCTATAAGATTTCTCAACACTTGAGTATCTTATAAAAATTCCTTCATCTCATTTTGGATCAAATTTTTCTTAGGCAGATTTTCCATTGTTATGTATAAACACCTTACATCGAAAGACATACAAATGTGACAAATTATGTGTTCTTCCTTCTAGTAATTCATAGGGTGTTTTATTAAAGTTAGATCTAACATTCATCCTATTCAGAATATAACATGTTGTGCTAACCATCTCAGTATAAAAATATTTAAGAAGTGAATATTCTGCCAACATGACTCGAGCGGCTTCTATTAATATTTTATTTTTCCTTTTGACTACCCCATTCTGCTGAGGGGTTCTAGGTGCAAAAATATTATGATCAATTCCATTCTCCTTACAAAAATCTTCAACTTTTTTCATTTTCAAATTATCCTCTATAATCACTTTGAATTTTCATAATCTCGCATCCTAATTTTCTTTGAATCCAAGTCGAAAAATTTCTAAATTCTTTAAATGATTCACTCATATGATATAACCCATGTGAATCTAGAGTAATCATCCACAATTATAAATACGTATACCTTCCCTCCTAGACTTATAGTTTCAACTGGTCCAAAAAGATTCATATGTAAAATCTCTAATTGTTTACTAGTTCTAAGATCTTTATTACACTTAAAAGTGGACTTCACCTGTTTTCCTAATTGACATGCATCACAAAGGTGATCCTTAGTAAATTCTAGTTTTGGTATACCTCTCATTAAGTTCATTTGAGTAATCCTCCTATGATTATTTATGCTAGAGTGACGAAGTCTCCTATGCCAAAGCCATGACTCATTAGAAATAGTTTTTAAACAAAAAGTAGTAGGAGTTTTGATACAGTTCAAGTCTAGCATATACACATTATTTTCCCTTATACCATGCAAAACATCATTACCATTCGGGCTTAATATGTAGCTAGTAGAAAAAAAAATTTCATAATAACCTTTATCACATAGCTGACTAATACTCATAAGATTATGCTTTAAGCCTACTAACAAAAAATTTTATATAAAAAAGTTTTTCAAGTTTCAAATTATACCTGACCCTACCATCTTCCTTGTGGTGTTATCTTCAAATGTAACCCTGTCTCCACTCCAAGCTTCCATCGATATAAATTATACAGTATCTCAAGTCATATGCTTTGAGGAACCGCTGTCTAGGTATCATGTGCTCTCACGAGGCCTTGTGTGAGAGCGATCCTACAAAATCATCAAACGTTAGACCTGGGAACCCAAACAAGTTTGGGTTCACATTTTTGCAAATTATAAACAGATGCTTGTATGATATGTTTAGGTTTATGCATCTTAGGTCTCCACACCAAATGGGTTTTCTTCTTCAATATACAGGTGTTTTTTATATGTCCAAACAATCCATAATTATACTATTTGACTCCAGGAAATAGATTCTTAAGTCTTTTTAATTCTTCAATCTACTCAGGGATTGTATAAATTTAGGATACAAAATAGGATTCGTAAAATCTTCAAGTCTTGGGGGTATCTTATTATCCTCGAGTGCTTTTATCTTCAGTTTATAAAATGAATTCATATCTTCTAATATACAATTTGTATAATTAATTCGATAAATTTTGCTCTCTGATTCATCCTTAAATTATTAAATTCTATTTCAAGTTCTACATAGGATGATTTTAAGTTTTCATGGTTCTTATTCAAATCATCAAATCTATCAAGTAATTTCATGTGGTTGTTATTAATTAAAGCACGAACTTTCCTAAGGATCTCTTATTCTCTTTGAAGTTCTTGTAACTTTAAGTTCAGGCTAGCATGCATTTTCTTTAACTTTATATATGCAACATGTATGCATTTTGAGACTTCTAAAAGTTCATTGTAAGTCAAGTCACATACCTCTTCTTGATCTGACTAATTAAAATTATCCACCATTAAGTACAGATTGGTGACTTTCTCTTCCTTTTTAGTCTCTAACGAGTCTAAAGTTGAGTTCGTCCAGAAAGCTCTTTAGAATTTCTTTTTGCTCTTCTTTACCACTAGTTTCTCCTTTACCTTCTCCTTGTTAGGAGTGGTTTTAAGTTTTGGGCAGTCTGGCTTAATGTGTTCAGGTTTCCTGTATTCATAGCAAATAACATCATTTGAAACTTTGACATTCCTATTGAATTTACCTTGATTCCATTATTGGTGTCTCTTTAGCTTCCTTTTTAGAAAGCTTATGAACTGTCTTATCATTAAAGCGATGTCATCCTCATCCTCAGGTATACCCAATCACTCTCTGATTCCTCCACCTTCAGTGCAACATTCTTCTCCTTTTATGGTTCTCCTGCATCAATCTTTCGTTCACTCACTACTTGCTTGTAAGCAATTAGTGATCCAAGAAGATTGTCAATAGAGTAAATATTTAAATCTTTAGACTCTATAATTAAAGTTATTTTAGCATCATAAGTAGTAGGTAAATAATGAAGTATTTTATTAACCATTTCAACATTCATTAGTTTCCTACACAATGCATGTAAAGAGGTGACTATTTATGTGAATCTTGTGTACATGTCAGAAATGGATTCATTAGGTTTCATACAAAATAGTTCATAGTCATGTAACAAGATGTTTAATCTAGACTGTTTAACTTTATTAGTCTCTTCATAAGTTATACAAAGTCTATCCCATATATCTTTTTCACTCTTACAAGTGGAAACCCGCATGTAATCTTCAGATTTGAGAGCACAAAAGAAACTATTCAAATATTTAGCATTACATTTTGCTAAGTCAAATTCTTCTACTATCCAGTTTGCAAAGAGTGTTTCAACTCTAACCCTATCAACTAATCTAGTTGGTTTTGTATACCCTTTCTGAACTAAGATCCACATACGATAATCAAGTGACTGTAAGAAAGTAGACATGCATGTTTTCCAAAAATCA
>NW_021319484.1:227113-304213 GCF_001605985.2 Dendrobium catenatum | reverse complement strand
CATGTATACCTTGGACCAATAATCCCCACATCATGAAAGTCACAACTAGTCATAAAACCCTTCATATCTCTAGGTCCTTTGGTAAAAAGGAATCTTTTGCCACCTCTTTTCTCATCTTTATTAAGCACACAATTAAAATCTCCCCCAATGAATGAAGGATTAGAACTCACCATACATTTATCCAACAAGCTCCAAAGAGTTTCACGCTCCTTGAAACATCTACTACCATACACAGTAGCAATCCTCCAAGATCCCATTCTAGGGATAGATAAATCTCCCACAATCACCTGAGAAGAAGTATCAGTAATCACAAAGTTCCCAATCTTCATATTCCATAACACTAAGATGCCACCAGAAAGACCTACTGCAGGAAAATGATAGAAATCCCATTTCTTACCAATAAGAACGTCAACATCCTTCCTATTGATAATACTCATCTTAGTCTCCATAAGGGCAATGAAAAAAACAACATGATCTTTAACCACCTCTTTCAAATACAGAGCAGCTTCCCTCTTCCTAGCCCCTCTGCAGTTCCAAAATAAAAGTGAAGACATTTAAACAAAGGTAGGCGAACTCGCCCCAATAAGGGACACCATTCGTCCATCTCTTTTCTTCTTCTTTATTTCTTGATCAACCGGCCCCAAGGATTTCAACTCATTGGCCAGTTTGACTCTAGTAGAACCATTCAAGCTGGGTTTTATTTCATTCACAGCATCAGTACTCATTCCTTCCTTTCTCTTAATCAGCAACTTAACAGAATCTTCCTGCTCCTCATGACAAACTATGTCATTGTCTTCATTTAAAATCGAAAAAGAATTATTCAAACAAATTCCTGCTTTGCAGTTTTCTGCCACTACACCTTTGTCTACATTAGTTCCTGGAACTGAATTTTCCTCCATCTGTGCATTGTTTTCTTTTCCATTGGCATCCTGCTCTTGCAAAACTTTGTTCTGATCATTCTTTCCCAAGTTATCCTTCACATTGTTGTTACTAGAGTTGTTATTTCTATATCCATCCACACCTTTAAAAATCCATCTGTTCTTAAACTGGACATGAATCCAAGGCCCATACTCTTCATTGGTCACTGCTGTTTTAATTCCTCCATACGTTTTCCTTACTTCACCAATAACTTCTTCAGAATTTCCCATAACCTGATTCTTAATACCCAGAACCACCTTCTCCGGACATGTTTTCAATTCATGCCCCGCACGACCACAATGATAACAGAGTAAATTTATCTTCTCATATTCAACCTGTTGGAAGAATCTTCAGGCAAGACCATCAATCCAGACACCATTTATGAGCTTCTTTTCCAAGTCAATCTTGACACAGATGCGGGAGAACTCTCTCTTTCCCCACCGAAATGTATTTCCATCTAAATACAACGGTGTTCCAAACCGAGAAGCAATTCTCGCAAGACTATCCTCATCCCAACAGAACAGAGGTAAGCACGGGAGTCTGATCCACACCGGAGCTGAAATCCATTTAAACGAATATGGATCAAATGCCGGTGACCATCTATCCATACCAACAATGTATCCATTGATATACCAGGGTCCACCATTTAAAACTTCATCCACCGCCTCACAAGTTTTGAAGGAGCAAAGGATCCAGTTCATACCGATTGAAGTCATGTGAAATTCGCCAAATTTGTTCCATTGTTTTCTTAGATCAAAACTACAAACATAATAAGGAACATTACCTCCAAGGATTTTGATTACAATCAAATTTTTCAGCACTTCTAAATTTTTGGCTTCTATCACTGGATTGAGCTTCACCGCAATACCATCATCAGAGAGTTCAACTTGCTCATTTTTAAAATCAATTCTAATATGCTTTGGCTTCGACCAGGCTCCAATTACCTCACCAACATCACCTTGTTCATTACAATGCAAAGTTTCATTCAGTAATTCCTTATCTGAGATGTTTCCTTCTCCGAAAATTTCATCATTCTTGGGGTTGAGATCAACATCATCCTGAACAGGACGAGATTGGTTCATCCCAGAAAAACTATTAACCTTTAAGACAGTATTTTTTATCTCTGATGATTCAAGATTATCAAGAATACAATTCTTATCATATCCTATTCTTTCCGTAGCAATCCGTCCTGATAAACCTTCATTCAAGATCTTCTTGCCTTTACCTTCAATCACCATTGGCCGAATCACCGATTGCGATCCTTCTCTGATCACCTACCCACTTCTACCTCTACCACCCAAACGAAGAGGACTGGAATGACCCGAACCTTCCATGACATCGACCAAGAATGACGATGAGCTACCGACGACGGCACCACCAGCCGGAAACAAAATAGCGGGAGAAATAAATTCAAAACGAAAAAGGGGTTTTCTCTCTCTAGAAACCCGGACTCTCTCTAGAAACCCCACTCTCTATCTCTCATCGTAAATCTTCTTAGAACACTATTATATAACCTTGATAGAACACTATTCAAAATGAAAAAAGGGATAAAACTTCATCTTACGTAAAAAAACCTCTTTAAGAAGAGAGAAAGAGAAACAAAATCATTAGTTCCCTTCCTCTAACTATTTTAGAGAAGTCAAACAAAAAATACCAAAGATTTCAATAAAAAAATAAAAAGTAGATTTTTCATTTTTAGAAAAGCGAATGTGTGTGTTGATCAAAGAAAAACTTTCATGAAAAAAAAAATTTAAAGAATGAACAAAACAAAAACACAAAATAAAAATAAAAAACACAACACAAAAACACGAAAGGCTTTTAACCATTATCTCTCTCCTGGTCCAATGCTTCAGAAACTAGATCTGCCCATGAAATTTTGCTTTGCCTTCCCCTTTGCTTTCGTAGGAAGAATTCTTAAACTAGGGCACTAATTTTTCATATGTCCAGACTTCCTGCATCGAAAGCAATTAACATCAGAAGAAATATGGACATCCTTACCACTTTTACCTTTTTTCCACTTTTGCTTATGCTTTAGTGAGCTTTGTGATTTGCTTGACAATTCATTGCATTCGTCACCAACTAAGCAATCTTTTTTCGTATCTTCAGTTTTTAGAATAATCGTTTCACCTGCATCCAAAAGTCTTTGACCCAAACCTTGCTCGTAGGCAATGAGTGAGCCAATAAAATTATCAATAGAATAATCATTCAAATCTTTTGATTCACAAATAGCAACAACTTTGGCATCAAATTTTTCAAGTAAACAGTGAAGAATTTGTTAACTTTTTCAAAATTTGAAAATTCTTTTCCTAAGGCATGCAATGATGTTACAATTTGAATGAATCTGGTATATATGTCCAAGATTATTTCATAAGGTTTCATGGAAAATAGTTCAAAACCATGCATTAACATATTCAACTTGGATGCTTGATTTCACTAGTGCCTTCGTTTATGGTGTGTAATTTATCCCAAACTTCCTTACCAGAAGTGCACGTGGATACTAACATGAAATCTTCAGAATTTAAAGCACAGAAAAAGTAATTTAAAGATTTTGCATTCAATTGAGCATTTACTTGTTCTTCCCTATTCCATTGATTAAAAGGAATATCAGTTTTAACTCCATTAACAATACGTGACGATGATGAATAACCAGTTAAAATCATATGCCACATGCAAAAATCAATCGATTGTAAGAAAATAGACATGCGAGTTTTCCAAAAATCAAAAGATATATTTTAAAATAAAGGAGGTCTGGTGATTGAATAACCTTCTGCAATAGTACGATTAGCCATGGATCGAAATTCAAAAGCTTTTAAGAACTTATTTTATGAAAACTTGCTCTGATACCACTTGAAAGTTCGTTAGGGATGTTAAGCCCTATAAAACTGGCCCAAGGTAACCAAGAGGGGGGTGAATTGGAAAACTTTAAAACCAAAGATAAAACTCCAACCAAAATCACCACAAACAAAGTGCGGAAGAAAAATAAATGCGGAAGCGATAATAAGAAAATAACACATCGGATTTATAGTGGTTTGGTCAAACCTTGACCTACATCCACTCCTTGGAGGCACCCTCCAAGTATTGCACTAAAACAAGTGACTCTCCTTTAGCCCCCACAGCTAGGTGGAGAAGCCCTTACAAAATCACTTCCACCTTCCCCGGTGCAGCGGAGTCGCCGGGTCCTTTGACACCAAAGAGATCTTCTTCTTTGGTGAACTTACCTCGAGACAAGCCTTAAATCCGATGGTACTAAGGTGCGAGTTCACCGGAGCAACCGTGTGGAATCCCCTCCACACTCCCTTTAGCTCCCCCCCTTACAGGATCTTCTCCCTCTCAAACTCCACCCTTTCCTCTCTCCCTTTCAAGCTCTCTCTTCAAGTTTCCCCCATAAGAACGAAGCTACAATAGCTGCCAAAGACACTTACAAAAGTTGTCATGCTATAGCTTAAATAGAAGCTCTCAAAATGAGCTCATTAAGCAAGTTTCCTACATTATCGTCCAGGATGATAGGCATATCGTCCTGGCTGATTAGTTCAAATATGAGAAAAGTTATCCTGAATATCACCCTAAAATGAAGCTGGACGATGTCTAATCGGCCTGGACGATCTGGAGATCGTCCAGGATGATTTGACCATGTAATTGCTTTCCTTAAATTCTTGAGAAATTTTAGAAAAATTGACCTGGATCATCCTGGATGATATTTTATAGTCCTGGATGATGTCCAAAAATAGATTATTTCTAAATAGATCTGGCAGCAGATTCTTGCTGAATTGACCCTATCATTTTGGTTGATACAAAATCGTCCAGGATGATGTGTTTTTCATAATGACGACTGCTTTAATGAGGATTCCCTAATTAGGGTTTCTACTTTTGTCAGATCATCCAGGACAATATAAATATCGTCCCTGACGATGTTACCAAAAATAGAAATCTTTTAGGGTACAACAAAAAATCTTCCAAGTTACAAACCATTAGATGTCACACCGAATACAACAGATGCAAGAAAGGAAAAAGATTACAAACTGACACAGACCTAGTCTACCCAATCTTGAGCTGGTTCCAAATTGCAGTCTGATCGTGTGGACCTAAAACGTTAGCACATAAGGAAATCGTAGAGAAATAAGAAATGTTTGCTATCATTAAAATCATAAATCGTAGATCCGCAACAAGGAGATCGTCTTGGAATGAATGGTATATTTTGTCTGGATGAATAGTTCAAAATGAAAGTCCATAGGAGATCATCCAGGGATGAACATTAGAAATCGTCTAGACGAACAGTTCAAAATAAAAGTCTAGAGGACATCGTCTAGGGATGAACATTGGAAATCGTATGGATGAATAGTTCAAAATAAAAATCTAGAGGATATCGTCCAAGGACGAATAAGGGAAATTTCTGGACAAATAGTTCAAAATAAAAGTTTAGAGGACCTCGTCCAGGGATGAACATTAGAAATTGTCTGGAAGAACAGTTTAAAATAAAAGTCCAGAGAACATCGTCTAGGGACGAACAAGGAAATATCCTAGACGAATATGACTTCAAAAATTTTTACTCACTCTCTATTCTTTCTATTTGCTCTTGGAAGAGTATAACTGACTTGATCATCCTGTACGAACATAGTTCTGTTGAAACTTGTTCACTATGAATTAGGTTGTTAAACCTAATCTTATGTCCCAGCAGCTAACCAAGAGGAGGGTGAATTGGTATTTAAAAAATTGTTAACCCTCTTTTAAAATTTAAAACAAAGAATTTCAAATTTAGTGAATTTTATAGAAAAAGTTTTTCAACTACAATTTTGAAACAGTAAAATAGAAAAATAAAAAAAATGGAAAAATAAAAGACATGAGATTTATAGTGGTTCGGCCAAACTTGACCTACATCCACTCCCCGGAGGCACCCTCCAAGTATTGCACTAATACCACTAGTGACTCTCCTTTTGCACCCACAGCAAGGCGGAGAAGCCTTTATAAAAACTCTTTACACCACTACCCGGTGCGGTAGAGAACCATCGTCCTTTTACACTTTTTCTAATGTTGGCAAAGAACCATCCATCCTTTCACACTCTCCCGGTATAGGCAGAGAACCCTTCATCCTTTTACACTCTCCTAGTGTGGACAGAGAACCCTTCATCCTTTCACACTCTCCTAGTGTGGGCAGAGAACCCCTCGTCCTTTCACACTCTCCTAATATGGGCAGAGAACCCTTCATCCTTTCACACTCTCCTAGTGTGGGCAGAGAACCTTTCGTCTGTTCACACTCTACAAGTGTCGGTAGAGAACCAAATCTCCTTGATAGATCTTCTTCAAAAGTACACATAAGGGCAAAAACAACTTTTCCAAAAAAGTGTTAGGAGATGACTACACATAAAATAATAATATTTGTGTTACAAATTTGGTTTCATGGATAATGTTTTGAAGA
The DNA here is from genome assembly GCF_001605985.2 of Dendrobium catenatum. NCBI lineage: Eukaryota > Viridiplantae > Streptophyta > Magnoliopsida > Asparagales > Orchidaceae > Dendrobium > Dendrobium catenatum. The sequence goes on along the minus strand of NW_021319484.1, from coordinate 297,882 downwards.
TTAGCAAACACTCTTGCTTCTTTTCGACTGCCTTTTACTACTAAAATTTTCAGGATTCAAAGATCGAACAGAAAATGGAATCAGCTCAAGACTGGGTAGATTAGGGTTGAGTCAGTCTATAATTTTCTTTTTTCCCTTTCTTGAGTCAATTATAAATGTTTGAAGTGATTTATGTCAAGTAACCCTACACACACACACTTGAGAGATTTAGAATTTCTATTTTTACTCCCATCATCCCGGAAGATATTTATATCATCCTGGACAATCGAGTTAAAAACAAAAGTTCTAATCAGGGTTTCTTAGTTAAGGTAGCCGTAATTAACATATCATCCTGGATGATACATTTATCGGACAGGATGATATACTCAAAATAAAAAGAAATAGCCGCCATGATCAATTTAAGTATTCTGTATTTTTAGAAATCGGCCATGACGATCGTGAGATCGGCCTAGACGATATGGCATAATTATGCCTAAATTCATCCTGCAATCAGGGAAGCAATTAAGGATGATTGATACGATCACATCATCCTGGAGGATCGCAGGATCATCCAGGATGATTTACTCAAAAATCCTTAGTCGCTCCTGGATGATAAATATCGGCCAGCACAAATTCAGAGCGATGTTATGGCCGATCAGGATCGGACAACTCGAATTCAGGGCGATGCTCTAGACAATTTACCTCTAATTTGAACTTATCAATCGGGATGATCGTGAGATCGGCTGGGACGATCAAGCCGATTTTTAATCATCCAGTTCATTTTCAGAGCGGTGTTCTGGCCGATCATCTGTGTTTTGAACTGATCGTATAGGATGATATTATTATCATCCTGGAAGATAAGGTCGACAACCTATATTTATTGAGCTCCTTTGAAGCTCTTCTATTTAAGAGCTATTGTTCAACAGTTTTTAACATCCTTGGCTGTTATCTTGACCTAAGAAAACCAAAAAGAGAGAGAGGGAGAGATAGAGAGAGGATATTATGAGGGGGAGCTTATGAGGGAGTTCACAAGGGTTGCTCCAAGCATTGTTCCACTTCTTCTTCCCTAGAGTCTCTTGTCCTTAAAAGGGTTGGTAGAGGTAAGCTTTAGGAATCGATCGAGGTTCTCTGCTTGCTTCAGGAGGAAGCAAAAGGAGTGGATTTCTCTGCCTTACCGGGGGTGGCAAAAAGGAGGTGTTTTGTAAGGGCTTCTCCTCCTATCTATGGGGGCTATAGGAGAGTCACGTTGGTAGTGCAATACTCGGAGGGCGCCTCCGGGGAGTGGACGTAGGTCAAGTTGACCAAACCACTGTTGGGTCTAGTGAATAGGTTATTAAACCTAAGTTAATGACCCAAGGCTAACCAAGAGGGGGGGTGAATTGGTAATTTAAAAATTATACTTATACTCTTGGATTTTTAGAAAACCTTTTTAATTATTAATGCAAGTTAAATTTAAAGTTAAAAAAAAACTTTTCAATCAGAGTAAACAACTTGCAATGAAATTAAATGCTGAAGAAAAATAAGAAAGAACAAACCATATTTATAGTGGTTCGGTCAAACCTTGACCTACGTCCACTCCCCGGAGGCACCCTCTGAGTATTGCACTAATACCATAAAGTGACTCTCCTTTTTCCCCCACAGCAAGGCGGAGAAGCCTGTACAAAATCACTTTCACCTTCCCCGGTGCGGCGGAGTAGCCGGGACCTTTGACACCAAAGAGATCTTCTTCTTCTCAAAACTTCCCTCAGGACGACCCTTGAATCCGATGGTACTGAGGTGCAAGTTCGCCGGAGCAACTGTGTGAATATTCCCTCCACACTCCCTTGAAATCCCCTCCAAGGATCTTCTCCCTCTCAAACTCCACCCTTTCCTCTCTCCCTTTCAAATTCTCTCTTCTAGTTTTCTCCAAAAGAACGAAGACACAATGACTGTCAAAGAAACATTTTGTCGTCCTTTTACACTCTCCAAGTGTCGGCAGAGAACCGGACCGATGTTGTTGAACTTCACTTGAGAGCCTTCAAAGGAGATGGGCAGAAACAAAGAGATCTTCTTCTTCAAGTAACCTTGTGAATTCCTCACAAACCCCTCACTTGATCTCTCACTCTTCACTCTTACAATCTCTCCCAAACTCTCACACTTAATGATCCCTCTCAAGAGAAAACAACTCCAAAGGTACTTATAATAGTTTCTATGACTCCTTATATATAAAGGACATGAAAAACCGTCCAAAAAACTGCTAATTTCAAGTTTTTCTGCGCAGTAGATCGTCCCGTACGAAACTGAGTTAGTCTCGTACGAAATGCATAAAAATTATCCCGTACGAAACATTTGTGCATCAGTACGAACCAATTTCATCCTGGGACGAAATAGGTTCATCCTGGGATGAAAAATTTCATCCGGTATGAACAGTTATATCAAAGGTCAGTTCTGAAAACTGCAAAACGTTGCCAGAAACTGTCATAGTCGGTTCCCATCGTTCTGGGATGAATTCAGTTCGTTCTGGATGAAATTATACATAGAGTTTTGTCTAGAGACGAACCATGCATTTCGTCTGGACGAACAGTGCAAAGTGAGAATCCTGAGACATTCGTCCTGGGATGAATGTTAAAATCGTCCTGAACGATCAGGACTTAGAAAAGTTTTCTCCCTGCCTGTTCGATCCATTGCTCTTACAAGGAGATAACTGATCTGATCGTCCCGTACGAACAATGTTCATCCCGTACGATCAGCACAAAACTTTTTCAAGATCTCCTTTAGTGTGTGTGAATTTAGTCACTCAATTACAATCACTCACTCTCAAATTTAATTCAAATAAAAAGTGCAAGCTTCAAATTTACAAAGTATTTTATGCTAAATTTGATTTGAAGTCTTTGTAATCTGGAGTTCGATTTTCCTGAAATATTAGTCACAAGAGCAAAAAAAAATCTTCCAAAAAATGTTAGGAGATAAAAACACATAAAATAATAATATTTGGAATCATTAAAACTATTCAAGTTGCAAGAATGAAACATATGCAAATAGCAACTTTCCTAACAACCACTATAAACCCTTATGTTCTTTTTACTACTTTCGCACTTTAATTTTCCGCACTTGTTTTTCTGTGGTGACTTTGGTTCATGATATTTATTCTTAGTTTTAAATAATTTTTTTTTAAATACCAATTCACCCCCGCCTCCCACTTGGTTTTCCTCGAGACTAGTTCAAAGGGCCTAACATCCCTAATGAACTTTTAAGTGGTATCAGAGCGGGATTCACAAAAACTGAGTTTGAAAACTTTTTGAATTTTGATCCATGTCTAACTTTGGGAATCGTAATACAACTGAAGGATATTCTATTACACGACCTCCTTTGTTTGACAACATTCCTTTTGATTTTTGAAAAACCCGCATGTCTACTTTTCTGCAATCAACTGATTATCGCTTGTGGATGCTTATTAAAGAAGGATATTCTCCACCTTCTCGTGAAATTAACGGAATTAAAATTAAAATTGCTTTTAATGAATGGACTTTCGATGAAAGAGATTTAGCTCAATTGAATGCGAAGTGTTTGAACTATTTTTTTGTGTGCTTTAAATCTGAGTATTACATGTGTGTTTCTACTTGCTCTACTGGAAAAGAGATTTGGGATAGGTTGTGCATTACTTATGAAGGAAGTAAAACAATCTCGTTTGAATATTCTCTTGCATGATTACGAACTTTTTTGTATGGAACCTTCTGAAATAATTTCAAATATATATATAAGGTTCACTCAAATTGTAACTTCTTTGCATGCCTTAGGAAGTGAACTTTCAAACTATAAAAAAGTCAACAAAATTTTAAGATGCTTGCCTTCCTCTTTTGATGCTAAAATCACTGCAATCACTGAATCTAAGGATTTGAACACTTATTCGATTGATAACTTACTTGGCTCACTCATTGCTTACGAGCAAGGGGTGAATCAAAGAAATCTCAATGCATGTGAGAAAAGAAAGGAGAAAAGTGTAGCAATGAAGGCCAACAACACAAATTCTGATTCTTCCGGGTCTAAGAGCGATGACATTGCCTTAATCACAAGGCAGTTCAAAAACTTTCAAATGAAGAAGCACAAGCATCATCAAAATTGGAGAAAAGGTAAGAATAATAAATATTCTAAAGGATCTTCTGATGTTGTTTGTTTTGAATGTAGGAAGCCTGGACATGTTAGAGCAAATTGTCCTACACTTCAACATCACTCAAGCAAAGAAAAGGGTGAGGAAAAACCCAAGCTCAGGAAGGACAAAAAGAGACTTTAAAAGTCATTTTGGGCGAATTCTGCAACTGATTCATCAGAGACTGAACCTGAAGATGAAACAACAAACTTGTGCTTAATGGCAGAAGATCATCTTGATCAAAGTGATGAAGAAGAGGTATGTAAACCAACTTATGATCAATTGTTCAAAATTTGTGAGAAAATTCATGCATCATACAAAAAATTTAAGAAAACACATGCCATCTTGAAGTTGGAACTTTTAAATATACAAAAAGAGCATGAAATCATTCTCAAATATCATTCTACGATTGATTCAAATCACATGGCTCTACTTGATGAATTTGGTGATTTAAACAAAAATCATTCCGAATTAATTGATGAATATGATGCATTAAAAGTTTCACACACCTCACTCAAATCTGATTTGAAGAAATCTAAAGAGATAGAGCGCAACTTGAGGATTGATAATAATACTTTAGAAAATACTAACTTCAGGCTTAAAAATGAATTGGACCCAATTAAGAGAAATTGGATGACACCCACTTTTGATCTAAAGTCAAGACCTAGGAAGAGGCATTACAATCCAAACCATTTAAGAAATCCTTTTCTTGGTATTAGATGCTTTCACCATAGTACACACTAGGTGTGGAGACCAAAATTGCATGATTCACAGCATAGCACACAAGCATCGCTTTTTACTGTTCATAAGAAGGGACTCAAACCTTTTTGGGTTCCTAAATCTGACAGTTGTTGATTCTTGTAGGAGTGCTCTCACCAAAGACCTCATGAGAAGAATAGGATACTTGGACAAAATGGAGGCTCGCAGCTCATAATTGCTTAATCTTGCTGCTTCATAATTTCATGAAATGCTTTGTTAATTAAATGATTGTTTTGTTTGTTTTTTCTTGCTAGCTTTTTATTGTTTTAATGTTTTATTTTTTTTATTTTGGTTTTCTATATGATGAGTTTTTTTTTTTAAGCTTTTTAGATTTTAAAGATTTAATGACAATGATTAGCACCTCTAAATTGATTAAAGTGAAAAACACCGTTGATGTTTTTACCTCATTCTAATCTCTTTTAGTAGGTATAATTTTTTTCTCTAAAATAAAAGTTTATCTCATTTTAACAAATGATTTTTGAAATTAAGATCTTTTTTATCTTGAAATAATAATTTATCATATATATAATGTCCAAAGTTTTTATATATCTTTCAAGTTAATTGAAATCTTGCCATTACACATATCAGATGATTTTGATTGTGTTTTGTGACTAGTTCTTCCCTATATTAGAGAGAGAGCTCCTATTCTCTAATATCCTAAAGATATACTAACAACTAAGAATCTTTTTAAGATTTTATAAAGGATAATTTAGTTTGTAAAAATTAAAAAAAAAAAAGGAAAGTGGTAAAGACGCCAAATTGAAATAAAAAGAGTATACACAAAAGTGTATCAAAAATCAAAAGATGCTCAAAGAGAAAATCAAAGTGACAAGAGGCATAAAATGAGCCCACTAAAAGCAAGCTATCCTCTCTTTTCAAAACTTTTAAAACTTAGAAGAACTCGGGTTATTTAATATTTTTAAAGGCTTGATTTCAAATTTTATGATTGAGACAAATTACTTTGGTGTATTATCTATGAGATATTTTCATTGTAACTAAGTTTTAAACTGATCTTCTTTTTACCCAATTAAGTTATTCTAAGTTAAGCTTTTTGTTTTCAAAAGATAATTTTTACCTTGAAAGAAGTTCGAGCTAGGGATTAACAGAATTGGATATTCTACCATTTTAAAATTCTGACATTGTTAACTCATTGATCTTTTGAATCTCTAAAATTTAATGGTTTGAGAAATTTTTCATATGAATGCTTTGCTTAAGAAAAAATAGAAAAATTAAAAACAAAAATTTTGTTTTTCCTTTGCTGGTTTTTAGTTTTTTTTTTGTTGTTTTAAACTTTTTATTTTATTTATTTTAGGAACTTTCTCTAATCATCTCCATATTTCCTTGATTTCTAATTTCTTATCACATCGTCCTAACCGATATATCTATCGTCCTGGACGATATGATAATTTCTCTTTAAAATTCCATATACTAAAATTTTCTGAGAATGTTGTAAATCATCTTCCCGGACGATATCCTATCGTCCTAAACGATCTGATCGAACTCTATTACAATCATCTTGATCGTCTTGGCCGATACAATTTTTGTCATGGCCGATGCATTTATGGTCATCAGCCTGGCCGATACACTAGATCGTCCTAGACGATCCACGTGTCAATACGTTTAAAATCCTTAAAATTGCCTCCGGACGATCCATTATTGGACAATTATCACGGCCGATCCACTGTTCTTCCTGGACGATACACATGGCACGATTTAAAATGTTTTAAATTTGGTCGATACGATTAATTATTGTGCATCGTCCTAGACAATACACCTAATCGGCCTGGACAATCTTCTTTTTCAACGGTCATTCGGCTTGACTCCTCGGGACTATCGCTTGTGTCTAATTGTCCCAGTCGATATCTGATCGGACCAACTTTTTGACCAATCGGCATGTACGCAATAACTGAACCAGATCGTCCTGGACGATTCTACGATCATCTTGGATGATGTGGCCATCCCTTTAAATTCTAGCCTTCCAACCGTTATTTTTCACCTCAAGCTTCTCCTTCTCTCTCTTTTGCTTACTATTTTCTTGCTATGACTGGTGGAAAGTGAGTTCGACAAGCATCCAGGATTTCTTCAAGGGCTACGATTGATCCTCGTTTCGGGGAAGCAGAAGATGAAGCTGCTTACCATCGGTATAATGAGAGTGGGATTAATCTCTCCAGAATCATCAACCTTGTCCACCTCTCATATCTGGTATTAGACCTGTTTACCCACACCTCTCTGTGCTTCATTCTTACTCTTGCTGTCCCGTTTAATTCTGATCTTCTTCGTGAATTCTTTGCAAATCTTTGCATAAACTCTGCTTACACAGCCCTGACCTCCTATGTGAATCGATGCCCGATCGAGATCATATTTCAGGACTGTGCTGAACTATTGCAGCTATCCACCACTAGGGATATGCTGCATACCATTAACTCAGATCCTAAATTTAACTGGTACACTGTAAATCATTTCCTTCGCCAGACTAACGCACCCTTTCATGTTGAAGAAACTAACTCTTTAGTCAAAGATGCTAGGACAATCCAGTATATCCTTCGCACTTTCATTATTCCAAAAGTTGGGGATTAAGTCCACATCACTCCTCTGCTTTCTACTACCTTTTAAATTATGGCCCATAGGGAATTTAATGCTACTGACCTGATTTTTTGTTATATTGATCATTTGATAATAATCTGCAATCCAGGTCATAAGAGGAGGCCCAACTTTGCTTTAGGACATCTCATAACGTATATTCTTGAAACTAAATATCAACTTCAATATCTTGCTCCTCCCAACCTCCCAACTCTCTTCTACTCAAACAGCTCTTTCAATATCCTTCACAGTACTCGTCTCCACCCAGGAGATGGGGAACCTTAGGGGGCTGAGGAGGAGGAGGCTCCCGCTCCCATTCCTGGACCTGCTCCTCTCCGCCAGCACTCACAATTTAATCAGTTACTAGATAGATTTGATCAGTTGGAGTCCCGATTCAACACTTTTGTTGCTCACCAATAGCAGCAGAACGATGAGGTTATAGCTCATTTCGATACCCTTGTTGCACATTAGCAACAGTAGTATGACCAGAACATGGCCTAGTTTGGCTCACAGTTTGCTGCCATGACCAGTTTCTTTCAGCAGCCACCACCACCGTCTGATGATTAGGGACCCATATTTTTCTAGTCTTAGATTCTATTTCATGTAGTTGCTTATATTTATTTTTCCTTCTTTTTTTGTATTTTTTCCGCTTTAGTTGTTTTTTTAGTTCCCTCCTCCTTTTAGAGATATCAAAAGGGGGAGTAATATGTTTGTACTTACACTTATTTGTACTTGATTGATTATGCTTGTTGCATTAGTTTGTACTTGCACTTATTTCTACTCTGAATTCTTGAATAACATTGCTATAATCATCAAAGTGTTTGCCATCATCAAAAAGGGAGAGATTGTTACAAATTCGATTTCATGGATTATGTTTTGATGATTAACAAACACTCTTACTTCTTTTTGACTGCCTTTTACTATTGACATTTTTATAATTCAAAGATCGGACGAAAAATAGAATCAGCTCAAGATTGGGTAGATTAGGGTTGAGTCTGTCTGTAATTTTCTTTTTTCCCTTTCTTGAGTCAATTATAAATGTTTTAAGTGACTTATATTAAGTAACCTTACACACTCAAACTTGAGAGATTTAGAATTTCTGTTTTTACTCCCATCGTCCTGGACGATATTTATGTTGGCATGGATGATCGAGTTCAAAACAGAAGTTCTAATCAGGATTTCTTAATTTTGGCAGTCATAATTAACTGATCGTCATGGATGATACATTTATCGAACATGACGATATGTTCAAAACAGAAAGAAATAGTCACCATGATCAATTTAAGTATTTTGTATTTTTGGAAATCGGCCAGGACGATCGTGAGATCGGGCTGGACGATATGACACAATTATGCCTAAATTGATAAGGCAATCAAGGAAGCAATTAAAGATGATTGATACAATCACATCATCCTGGAAAATCGCAGGATCGTCCGGGATGATATACTAAAAAATCCTTAGCCGCTCCTGAACGATAAATATCGGCCAACATAAATTCAGGGCGATGTTCTAGCCTATCAGGATTGGACAGCTCAAATTTAAGGCGATGCTCTGGATGATTTATCTTTGATTTAAACTTATCATCTGGGACGTTTATGAGATCGGCCGGGATGATCAAGCCAATTTTTAATTGTCCAGTTCATTTTCAGAGCGGTGTTCTGGCTGATCAACTATGTTTTGAACTGATCGTACAAAATGATATTATTATCGTCCTGGATGATAAAGTCGGCAACTTACATTTATTAAGCTCCTTTGAAGCTCTTCTATTTAAGAGCTATTGTTCACATTTTTTAACATCCTTTGCTGCCATCTAGACCTGAGAAAACATAAATAAGAGAGAGAGAGAGAGGGAGAGAGAGAGAGAGAGAGGATCTTGTGAGGGGGAGCTTATGAGGGAGTTCACAAGGGTTGCTCCAAGCATTATTCCACTTCTTCTTCCCTAGAGTCTCTTGTCCTTGGAAGAGTTTGGGGAGGTAAGCTTCAGCGATCGTTCGAGGTTCTCTGTCTGCTTCAGGAGGAAGCAAAAGGAGTGGGGTTCTTTGCCTTGCCGGGGGTGGCAAAAAGGAGGTGTTTTGTAAGGGCTTCTCTGCCTGTGGGGGCTAAAGAAGAGTCATGTTGGTAGTGCAATACTTGGAGGGCGCCTCTGGGGAGTGGATGTAGGTCAAGTTGACCGAACCACTATAAACCCTTGTGTTCTTTTTACTGCTTCCGCACTTTAATTTTTCGCACTTATTTTTCTGTGGTGACTTTTGTTTATGATATTTGTTCTTGGTTTTAAAAAATTTTTTTTTTAAATACCAATTCACCCTCCCTCTTGGTTAGCTTCAAGACTAGTTCATAGGTCCTAACATCCCTAACAAACTTTCAATTTGAAATCATCAAAATTATACAAGTTGCAAGAATGTAAAACATGCACATATAAACTCTCTTAACAATCTCCCCCTTTTTGATGATGGAAAACAATTATTATTTATATAATTTCAAATTCTAAGATTCTCCTAAACTCCCCCTGAATTGATAAACACGTAAAAATAAGGAGGCATTTTTAGAAATACAAAACAAACAAAAAACAAAATAAATACACAAACATATACAACATACACAAAACATAAAACAAAAAAAATAGACACACATACAATACGAATCAAACAATACCACGAATCAAACAATTTTGGTATAATACCATGATACAAATAATTTCTCCCCTTTTTTGACAACAGCAAAAAGTGAAGAAGAAAAAAGACTTGAATTATAAGCATACATATTAAAATCATTTGATAATTTAATCTTGAAAGTGATTGAAATAAGTGATGCAAATAAAATTAAAACATTTGGCAAATCATAGTAATTCATAGAATTTAAGAAGATATATAACATTGATAATAAAAAGTATTTATCAAAAACATGAGTCAATTTAGACACTAAGATAGAGAAAATCATTACAAAAAGGATGAATAGAAAATTTGTAAATTTCAAATTTCAATATGAAATATAAATGTACAGTAGATCAATTTGAATTAAGAGATTAAAAGATAATGAAAAGAAATAACTACCACATGTTGCGCTTTGCGCATCTTTTTTAAATTAGTGGCACATTTTTATGCATCTTTTTAGTTGTGGGCTTATTTTATGCCTCTTTTTTAACTTGCAAACCATTGCACGTTCCTTTTGATTTGTGTATATTTGTACATTTTTCATGAATAATTTTGATCTTTCCAAAATCAATAATAAAAAATTTCAAATTTTTCTAAGTACATAAATATTTATTGATAAGTTAAATATAAAATAAGAAAACATCATAGTTGCAATAATAAATTAGAATTAATGTAGTTTAAATAAGAGACATGAAATTGATAATCTTAATTATATCAAGTTATAAGCACAACTTAAATTTAGAAAAAATTTGATTTTCTACTGAATTTAATTTTGACTTGCATTTCAAAGTATAGCACTATTAAGATCAAAAATCTAATGATTATCATAAAGGTTAACACACATTTCAATACAAATAAAGCCAAATCACGAGAACATATATTGAAATCAATATGAAGATATTACAATCTAAGCTCAAGATATCAATACAAAAACAAAATATTTAAAGAAAAGAAAATACAATAAACAAACTTAAAATATCAACTAACACATAAACTACAGAAAATACATAAAATTAAGTGCAACTATCACTGAGAAGGACCCTGATTTGGAGGAGGAGGAGGACGAGGTACAGCACCAAAGATGTTAAAGTAAGTACTCATCATAAGCACATTGGTACTGATATCACTCCTCTGATCCATCATAAAACTCATGCCATGCTGATACTGTGCGGCCTACTGCTGTAGATGAGTTTCAGTTTGATCAAAATGTTGATCAAAATGAGTCTCTATATGATCAAATCTTTGAAACAAATCCTAATAAATTGGTTCATTGGTGGGTGCAGGCGCAGCTTCTGGTTCTTCCTCTGTATCACTAATGACATGTGTTTTACTTGATTCTTCTTTGAAGATTGCTCTAAATGATCCATCGTTGCAGTAGAGCGGTTCTTCAAAATCTTGATCAGGATGAACCAAATTGTATTTCTTGTCCATAATGTAGGCAACTAGATGTCCTAAGGCAATGTTCTTCTTTCTCTTATGCTCTACATGACCAATTTCAGACAGACCATAAAGATAATCAAGGATAAGCTGGGTTTAATCTATAGGTTCTTTAAAAATGATCAAGAATGTCACCATAGAAAGAAGAGGGGTTATATTGATTATATCACCAACTTTAGAAATTATAGAAGTTCTAAGAAGATGCTGCATGATACGTGCATTTCGAACGAGACCGGATACTTTAGCCACATGTTCGTTCAAATTGTTTCCTCTAATCACATCATTAATTTCATACCATTCATAATCATGAGTGTTGATCAAGAGATGGGCTCTAGCTCCCTCTATCCTTAAATTCAAAAAGGTTCCTAAGTCAGCCTTGGTGATTTCAACTTTTTGTTTAAAGACAAAGGAACGGATTATAGAATGGTCAGACTTAAAGGACATGTTGGCGGGAAAGTAGTGAAAGGTTTCTTTATTATAGAGATAGATGAGGGTAAGGATAAAACAAAATTGTGTTGAAGCAAATAAGTTCTTTACTTGAAAGGTAAGTTATTCTTAGATTAGGATTCTGGAGGGTGTGATCTTTGCTGAGGCAAACCAAGGAAAAGATTCCTCATTTGCTTTGGAAAGGAAATTCTCAGAAGAATTTCTATGTGATTTCCTAGCCAAAATCTTTTGTCTCTTACTTGAACTTGCCATTTGAAAAAGATCTTAAGTACAAAAGAGATTGAAAGAGAGGTTTAGAGTGTGACTGTTGAGTTCAAAAGCCCTTCTATTTATTGAAAATGACACGTTCGTATCAGACGAAAAAATTTCGTCCCGTATGAATTTTTCGATTCATCCCATATGAAAAATTTTTTTATGGATGAACCAATGCGTCAAAATGAAACGACTTTTTGTAATCAACACAACTTACGAAGCATCCTTTCGTACATACTTTTGACCAGACTGATCGTACAGACGAATATATGTTTGTCCCGGGACGATCAGAACTCATTATCATTTTAATGGCAGTTAAAACCGTCCCCTCTATCGAACCGACATGTATTCGTCAGGAAGAACCAAAGGTTCGTAAGTACGAAGTTAGTATTAAAAACTACCTTATCCATTCAACTGCTTTATTCATTCGTCCCATCATTTGAAAAACATTTCGTCCTGGACGATCATGATGATTGTACAGACGAATTAACAATTAAAAATTGAAAATAGCACACAAACAGTTCAAAATCCAACAGTTAGATACACTACACAAATCGTCCCGTACGGAAAAATTTCATCCCGGATGATAAACACTAAAAAAAATTAAATCATGCACTCAATTAAAACTAAAATACAAACACACTAAAAAACTCACTGAAAAATGATGAACACAAATACTAAATAAAGAAAATCACACATATAAGTTCATAAACACATAAAAAATATACAAAAAATATTAACTAGAAAAATAAACATCAATGTTGCAAAAATATTTTTAATTAAGCATTCAAATTAATCACATCAAGCCTTGTTCTTAATGCACTGAAAGTATCAAAGGCTAAAGGTTTTGTAAAAATGTCTGCAAGTTGATTTTTAGTAGAAACATGAGTGAGTTAAATTTCTCCTTTGGATACGTGATCCCTTCTGAAATGATGCATTATGTCTATATATTTAGTTCTTGAATGTTGAATAGGATTTTTAGAAATATAAATAGCACTAGTGTTATCACAATAAATTAGAATAGTGCCTATAGTTAATCATAAATCAATCAACTATTGTTTCAACCAAAGTACTTGTGCCACAAAACTTCCTAATGCAATGTATTCAGCTTCTGCAGTAGATAGGGCTACTGAATTTTGTTTTCTACTGGACTATAAGACTAAAGAATTTCCAATAAATTGACATGTTCCAGAAGTGCTCTTTCTATCCACCCTACAACCTGCAAAGTCAAAATCTGAATAACCAATTATTTCAAATGAGGAGCTAAACTTTGGATACCAAATTCCTAAGTTCTAAGTTCCTAACAGATTCTTAAAATCCTTTTTACTGCTGTTAAATGTGATTCTTTTGGATCTGATTGAAATCTAGCACATAAGTAAACACTAACCATGATATCGGATCGGCTAGCAGTCAAGTAAAGTAAAGATCAAATTATCCCTCTAAATTTTTTTTTATTAATAGATTTTCCCTTAGGGTCCTTATCCAACTGAACTGAGGAACTCATTGGTATACTAACAGGTTTAGCATTGTTTATTTCATACTTTTTGAGGATGTCCTTAACATATTTTCACTGACTAAGAAATGTACCTTCCTCAATTTGCTTAATGCTAAATCCTATAAAGTAAATTAAATCTCTCATTACACTCATCTCAAATTCATGACTCATTATTTTAGAAAAATCATCACAAAGATTTTTATTTGAAGATCCAAAAATGATATCATCAACATAAATTTGAACAATGAGTATATACTTTTCACTTTTCTTCAAAAAAAGAGTTATATCCACACTTCCTTTTTCAAAAGATCTTTCAAGTAGGAAGGTGCTCAACCTCTCATACCAAGCCCTAGGTGCCTATTTCAATCCATTTAATGCCTTTTTCAACTTGAAAACAAGATTTGCGTATTTAGAATTTTCAAAACCTGATGGTTGTTCTACAAAAACATTTTCTTAAATTACCTCATTTAAAAATGCACTTTTTATATCCATTGTTGCAAACCTATTTTCATGTCTTATGTTTTGATGATTGACAAACACTTTTTCTCTTGGACTACTTGTTGCTTCTAACTTTTCAGGAATCGAAGATCGGACGATCAAGAAGAAGCCAAGTTCAGGATTGCGTAGGTTTAGGGTTGAGTCAGTCTGTAATTTTATTTTTCACCTTTTGAGTCTACTTGTAATGACCAAAAAGACTGATACTAAGTAACCCTTCACCCACACACTTGAGAGACTTAGAATTTCTGTTTTTACCCACATCGACCAGGACAATTTTCATATCGTCCTTGACGATCGGCTCAAAACAGAAAGTCTAATTAATGATTCTTAATTAAGGCAGCCGACATTAACCTATCGGCCTGGACGATAGGTGTATCGTCCAGGACGATAAGCTCAAAATAGAAAGAGATAGCCGCCTTAAACAGTTTAGACATACTGAATTTTAAATTATCGGCCAAGACGATTCTTGGATCGGCCTGGACGAAATTACCAAATTATGCCTTAATTGATCAGGAAATCAAGGGAGTAATTAAGGGTGATTGATACGATCAGATAGGCCAGGACGATCGTGAGATCGGCCTGGACGAGCAATCCAAATTTCAATCGGCCAGGACTGTTCCCAGGGCTGTGCTCAGGACGATTTACCTCTGATTTGAACTAATCGGCCAGGACGATCATGAGATTGGCCTGGACGATAAAGCCAAATTTCAATCGTCCAGGACTGTTCCCAGGGCTGTGCTCTGGCCGATCTTCCTTGATTTGTACTAATCGGCCAGGCCGATGTCCATATCGGCCTGGACGATAAAGTCAGCTACTTGCAATTAATGAGCTCCTCTTGAGCTCTTCTATTTAAAGAGCTCTTGCTCAATTAAATGCAAAATGTTTGAACTGTTTTTCTGTGCTTTAAAATCTGAGGATTACATGCGTATCTCCACGTGCAAAACTGGTGAAGAGATTTGGATTAAATTGTGCATCACCTATGAAGGTACTAATGAGGTTAAACAATCCCGTTTGAACATTCTCTTGCATGACTACGAACTTTTTTGTATGAAACCTCATGAATCAATTTCTGACATGTATACAAGATTTACTCAGATAGTTACTTCACTGCATGCACTAGGAAAAGAACTTTCAAACTATAAAAAAGTTAACAAGATTTTAATATGCTTGCCTTCGTCTTATGATGCTAAAATCACTGCAATCACTGAATCTAAGAATTTGCATACCTATTCTATTGATAACTTACTTGGCTCACTCATTGCTTATGAGCAAGGGGTGAATCAAAGAAATCTTGATGCAGGTGAGAAGAAAAAGGAGAAAACAATTGCACTAAAGGCGCACAAATCAGATTCTGAATCTTCCGGGTCTGAAAGCGATGAAGTTGCCTTCATCACAAGGCAATTCAAAAGCTTTCTAAGGAAGAAACAAAAGCATCATCAAAGTTGGAGAAAAGGTAAGGATCATAAACATGTTAAAGGATCTTCTGATGTTGTTTCTTTTGAATATAGGAAACCTGGACATGTGAGAGTCGATTGCCCGACACTTCAAGATAACACAAGCAAGGAAAAGATTGAGGAGAAACCTAAGTTTAAGAAGGACAAGAAAAGAATCCAAAAGGCATTCTGGGCAGAATCTGGTACTGATTCCTCTGAGACTGAACTAGAGGAAGAGACAGCAAACCTGTGCTTAATAGGGGAAGATCATCTTCAGCAAAGTGATGAGGAAGAGGTATGTAAACCAACCTATGATGAATTATTTGAAATTTGTGAAAAAATCGATGCATCATACAAAAAACTCAAGAAAACTCATGCAAATCTAAAATTAGAACTTTTAAATTTACAAAGAGAGCATGAAGTTATTCTCAAAGATCATGCAACGATTGATTCAAATCACATGGCTCTTCTTGATGAATTTGATGACATAAACAAGAAATATTTGGAATTAATTGATGAACATAATGCATTGAAAGATTCACACACATCTCTTAATTCTGATCTTAAAAAATCTAAAGAGATTGAGAAAAATTTGAGGATTGACAATGATGCCTTAAAAGGAACCAACTTGAGGATTCAAAATGATTTGGAAACATGTAAGAAAGCTAGGATGACACCAACTCCTAATCAAAAGCCAGAACCTAGGAAGAGGCATTTTTACCCAAACCATTTAAGAAAACCTTTTCCTGGAGTTCAATGTTTTTCTTGTGGCATGCTAGGACACATCTCACACACTTGCACAGTTTATCGTAGTACACGATGGGTGTGGAGACCAAAATTAAATAATGCACAGCATGACACACAAGCATCACCTTCTACTTTTCATAAGATGGGGCCCAAATCGATTTGGGTTCCTAAATCTGACTGTTGTTGAGTTTTGCAGGTGTGCTCTCACCAAAGACCTCGTGGGAGCATAGGATAACTGGACATAAGGAGGCTCGCAGCTCAAAATTGCTTAAACTCGCTGCTTTATCACTTGCTTGAAATTTTTAGTTTTTGTGTTATCTTTTATTTTGTTTTTGTGCTTACTTTTTGTTATTTTAGTTTGCTTTGTTTTCATTTTTTTGTTTTGTTTTTATATGTTTTGTTTTCACGTTGTTCTTTAAATTTGGCCTTCCATATGATGAATCTTTTCAAGCTTTTAGATTTTGGAGTTTTGGAGATAGTGTTTAGCTTTTATAAATTGGTTAAAGGGAGTAATACTGTTGATGTTTTCCCTCCTTCTGACTTTGTTTAGTGGTATGATTTTCTTCTCTAAATAAAAGTCTAAAGTCAGTTTAACCAATGGCTTTTTATTTAAGATCCTTTTCTTATCTTCCAACAGTAATTTATCTTATGCATAATAGCCAAAGTTCTCATATATCTTTCAAGTTTTTTGAAATCTTCCCATTGCATTTATCACATGATTTTGATTTTGTGTTGTGGATTGTTCTTCCCTATGTTAGAGAGAGAGCTCCTATTCTCTAATATTTGGAGGATATACTCACAACTAAGTTTTTTTTAAGGGTATAATAAAGAGTTTTTAGGTTGCAAGAGTTAAAAGGGAAAGAGGCCAATGAAGCCAAATTGAAAAGAAAGCCATATACACAAAAGTGTATCAAAGATTCAAAAGATGCTCAAAAGAGCCAATCAAAGTGACAAGAGGCATAAAATGAGGCCACTAGATACAAGCTATCCTCTCTTTGCTAAAACTCTTAAAACTTAGAGATCGCATTGATTATGTGATACTTTCAAAAACTTGATTTCAATTTTCATGATTGAGAAAAATTACTTTGGTTTAATAATTATGAGATATTTTCTTTGTAAATAAGTTTTGAATGGATCTTTGTATCATATTTAGTTATTCTGAGTTAGATTTCTGTTTTCCAAAACAATTTCGTACCCTGAAGGATGTCCGATCTAGGGTTAATAGAATCGAATGTTCTACTTTCTTCTGATTGGAATTTGTTAAACTCCTTGATCTCTTGGAACTTTAAAAGTTTAACTTTTTGGAAAAATTCTCATATGATGCCTCCATAAAAAAAATTAGAAAAATTAAAATCCAAAAATATTCGTTTTTTGATTTTCCTTGTGTTTTTGTTTTTCTTTTACTGTGTTTTGACTATTTTTCTTTTGTTTTATTTTTGAGGGTCTTGATCATCACCATTCTTTCCTTGATTTCAACTTTTAGTCACATCGTCCTGGTCGATACTTTTATCGTCCTGGACGATATGACAAATTTTGTTCAAAATCCATCTGCTGACCTTTTCTGTGCTTGCTGTAACTCATCGTCCTGGACGATCCTATATCGTCCTGGATGATATGATCGAACTATGTCATGATGATAGTCCTGGCCGATAGAATATTTCGTCTGGCCGATGCATTTTATGTGCATCATCCTGGCCGATAGACTGGATCATCCTGGATGATCCACGTGTCAGCACGTTTTGATCTTTAAATTCGGCCCCAGACGATCCATTATTGGACAATCATCCTGGCCGATCCACTGTTCATCCTGGATGATACACGTGGCAAGAATTAAAACGTTTTAACTTCGGCCGGTACGATCAATTATTGTGCATCGTCCTGGACGATACACCTAATCGGCCCGGACGATCGACTTTTTCAACGATCGTCCGGATTGACTCCTCGGGACGATCAACTGTGTCTAATCGGCCTGGCCGATTTTTGATCAGCCCGGATGATTGGACCGTCTTTTTGACCAATCGGCTTGTACGTAATTATCGAGCCATATAGGCCTGGACAATTTTTCGATCGGCCAGGACGATATGGCCGTTTCTTTAAATTCTGGCCGTTCCATCCATGATTTCTCACTCTCCACTCTTCTTCCTTTTGTGTTTTCTTGCTAACTCTCTTCTATGGATGGTGGGAAACGTGTTCGTCAGGCATCTGGAGTTCTTCAAGGGCGACTCTGGACCCTCGATTCAGGGAGGTAGAGGATCAGGCTGCCTACCGTCGCTACAAAGAGTGTGGCATCACCCTCTCCCGGACAATCAATCCTGCACATCTCTCATATCTGGTGATGGATCTTTTTTCCCACACCTCTCTTTTTTTCATACTCACCCTCGCCGTCCCTTTCTCTTCCGAACTCCTCCTTGAATTTTATGCAAGCCTGTGCATTAACCGCACCTTCACAGCCCTGACCTCCTATGTGAATCGACACCCTGTCGAAATCACATATCAGGATTGTGTTTATCTTTTACAGCTATCCACCACCGGGGATAAGCTGCACCTAATCGCCTCTGATCCTTATTTTGACTGGTCCACGACAAATCACTTCCTTCGCCAGACCAATGCACCTTTCCATATTGGAGAGACTAGCTCTTTAGTCAAAGATGCTAAGACAATCCAACATGTCCTTCGCACCTCCATAATTCCAAAAGTCGGGGACCGAATCCACATCACCCCTCTACTTTCCCTCACTACTTTCTACATTATGGCCAAGAGAGAATTCAATGCCACTGATCTACTCTTTCTCTACATCGATCACCTAACCACTATTCGCGATCCAGGCCATAAGAGAAAACCCAATCTAGCCTTAGGACACATCATAGCCTATGTCCTTGAAACCAAATACAATCTCCAATATCCTGCTCGTCATGACCTTCATCCTCCTTACTACTCAAACAATTCCTTCACTGCCCTTCATAGTACTCGTCTCCACCCAGGAGATGGGGAAGGTCGGGGCTAGAGAGGAGGAGGCTCCCGCTCCCGCTCCTATTCCTGATACTGTTCCTCTCCATCAGCACTCACCGGTTGATCAGTTGATAGAGAGGTTTGATCGTTGGGAAACCCGCTTCGATGCTTACGTTGCTGCACAGGAGCATCAACATTTTGAGGACATTGCCCGCTACGAGCAGAATCGCGTGGAGGACTTAGCCCGCTTTGACAGTTACATAGTTCACCAGCAGCAGCATGATGACCAGGACATCGCCTGGTTTAATGCTCAGTTTACTTCACTTGCCAGCTACTTTCAGCAGCCACCTCCATCTGATGATCCGGGCCCCTCATTTTTCTAGTCTGTATTTTTCTGCTGTTTGTTTCCTGTTTTATGTAGTTTGCTTGTTATTCTTTATTTGTTGTGGTTTTTTCTTTTGTATCTGGACCCTCTTTTTGTGATGACAAAAGGGGGAGTAGGGTGTGGTAGGAAAAAGCTATTGGGTTTGGCGTTTGTAACTTTGAATTTCAAATGAACCTTTTTTTTTAATTTTCCTACTTGTGTTTGCCATCATCAAAAAGGGAGAGATTATTGCAAATATATTTTTTCATGACTTATGTTTTGATGATTGACAAACACTATTCCTCTTGGACTACTTGTTGCTTCTAACTTTTCAGGAATCGAAGATCGGACTATCAAGAAGAAGCCAGTTCAGGGTTGCGTAGGTTTAGGTTTGAGTCTGTCTGTACTTTTTGTTTTTCACCTTTTGAGTCTACTTGTAATGGTCAAAGAGACTGATACTAACTAACCCTACACACACACACACTTGAGAGACTTAGAATTTCTGTTTTTGCTCACATCGGCCAGGACGATATTTACATCGTCCTGGACGATCAGGCTTAAAATAGAAAGTCTAACTAAGAATTCTTAATTAAGGCAGCCATAATTAACATATTGGCCTGGATAATATGTGTATCGGCCAGGACGATAAGCTCAAAATAGAAAGAAGTAGCCGCCATAGACAATTAAGGTATACTGTATTTTTAAATTATCGGCCAGGACAATCCAAGGATCGGCCTGGATGAAATTACCAAATTATATCTTAATTGATCAGGAAATCAAGGGAGTAATTAAGGATGATTGATACGATCATATCGTCCTGGACGATCGCAGGATCGGCCAGGATGATCTAGTCAAAAACCTTAAGTTACTTCAGGACGATAAATATCAGCCAGCTCAAAAACAGGGCGATGCTCAGGATGATTTGCCTCTGATTTGAACTGATCGGCCAAGACTATCGTGAGATCGGCCAGGATGATCAAGCCAAATTTCAATCGTCCAAGAGTGTATCCAGGGCGATGCTCTGGCCGATCTTCTGAGTTTTGTACTGATCGGCCAGGCCGATGTCCGTATCGGCCTTGACGATAACGTTGGCTACTTGCAATTAATGAGCTCCTTTGAAGCTCTTCTATTTAAGAGCTCTTGTTCAACGTTTTTGAAGACCTTTGGCTGCTGCCTTCACCTGAGAAGACCTTGAGGAGAGAAAGATAGAGAGGGAGAGAGAGAGGATCTTGTGAGGGAGAGCTTGTGAGGGGATTCACAAGGGTTGCTTCAAGGATCGCTCTGCTTGTTCTTCATCTGGAGTTTCTCGTCTGTGGAAGGGTCGGTAGAGGTAATGAGTTAGCTTTTGGATGTGGTTCTCTGCCAGCTTTAGGAGGAAGCAAAAGGAGTTAGGTTCCCTGCCTTGCCGGGGTGGCAAAAAGGAGGTTCTTGTAAGGGCTTCTCCGCCTAGCCGTGGGGGTTAAAGGAGAGTCACGTTTTGTAGTGCAATACTTGGAGGGTACCTCCAAGGAGTGGACGTAGGTCTAGTCGACCGAACCACTATAAATTTCTGTGTTCTTATTTCTTAGTTCCGCACTTTTAATTCTACATTTGTTTTCTTTGTGGTGTGATTTGGTTTATGATTTTTTATTCTTTGTGAAAAGAAAATTATTAAAATATCAATTCACCCCCCTCTTGGTTAGCTTGGGACTAAGTTCATAGGGCTTAACATCCCGAACGAACTTTCACCAGCTACATTTTGATCCTTAGGTCTTATAGTTAATTTCCAAACTTTATTTCTTACAAATTGATTCAACTCTTTTTGCATGGCCAAAATTTAAAATTCATCTGAAAGTGCTTGGTCAATATTTGTGGGTTCTATAGTTGAAATGAAGGCTGAATGATTGACTTCTTTGTTTAATCCATGCCTAATCCTTACACCCTCACTAGGTTCACCTATAATCAATTCCCTTGGGTGGGTTTTAGAAAATCTCAAATCTCTAGGCAAAGGGTTTTCTATTTCTAAATTTTCTTCCACATTTTCTTCTAAATTTTCTTCTAAATTTATTTTATCAATCTTTTCGGAGTTAATCTCAATCTCATCTTCAATAAAATTTGGCTCTTCAAAAATTTTAGTTCATCAAATACAACATGTGTGGTCTCCTCAATTATCAAAGTTCTTCTATTAAACACTCTATAAGATTTTCCAACAAATGAGTATCCAACAAAAATTCCTTCATTTGATTTTGGATCAAATTTTTCTAAGACATATTTTCCATTATTATGAATGAACACCTTGCACCCAAAAATATGCAAATGAAACAAATTAGGTGTTCTTTCTTTTAGCAACTCATAGGATGTTTTTTTAATTTAGATATCACATTCACCCTATTCAGAACATAACATGCTATGTTAACTGCCTCAGCCCAAAAATATTTAGAAAGTGAGTATCCTGCCAATATTGCTCGTGATGCTTCTATTAATTTTCTATTTTTCCTTTCGACTACCCCATTCTGCTGAGGGGTTCTAGGTGCGAAAAAGTTGTGATCAATTCCTTTCTCCTTATAAAAATCCTCAAGTTTTTCATTTTTAAATTCTCCTCCATGATCACTTTGTATAGAAATAATTTCACACCAAAGTTTTCTTTGAATCCAAGTCGAAAATTTTTTAAATTCCTCAAATAATTCACTCTTACGAAATAGAAATCTAACCCATGTGAATCTTGAGTAATCATCCACAATCACAAATCTGTATACCTTCCCTCCTAGACTCACAGTTCCAACCGGTCCAAAAAGATCCATATGTAAAATCTCCAATGGTTTATTAGTTCTAAGACCCTTATTGGATTGAAAAGAGGACTTTACTTGCTTTCCTAAATGACATGCATCACAAAGGTGATCCTTAGTAAAGTCTAATTTTGGTATACCTCTCACTAAGTTCTTTTGGGTAATCCTCCTAAGCTTTTTTAAGCTTAAATGACAAAGTCTTCTATGCCAAAGCCAGGACTCATCAGATACAGTTTTCAAACAAAAAGCAGTAGGAGTTTGAATAAAATTCAAATATAGAATATAAACATTATTTGCCCATTTACCATTCAAAACATCTTTACCATTTAGGCTAAATATGCAACTAGTAGAAAAAAATTTCACACAATATCCTTTATCACATAGCTGGCTTATACTTAACAAGTTATGCTTTAAGCCTTCTACTAATAACACATTCTCAATGTAAAATTTATGAAGATTTTCAATCATACTTGATCCAACCATCTTCCTTGTGATGTTATCTCCAAGTGTAACCTTTCCTCCACTCCTAGCTTCCAGCAATATGAATTGTGCAGTATCTCCAATCATATGATTTGAACATTCATTGTACATGTACCATATGCTCTCACGAGGTCTTGTGTGAGAGGGATCCTGCAAAATAATCAAACATTAGACCTGGGAACCCAAACAAGTTTGGGTTCTCCTTTTAGCAATTTATAATCAGATGCATTTATGATATGTCTAGATTTATGCATCTTAGGTCTCCACGCCAAATAAGTTTTCATCTTCAAAGTATAGGTGTGAGCTATATGTCCAAATAATCTATAATTATTACATTTGACTTTTGGAAAATGATTCCAAGTCTTCTACCATTCATCTGTCTATTCAGGGATTGCATAAATTTAAGATACATAATAGGACTAGTAAAATCTTCAAGTTTAGGGGGTATCCTATTATCCTTGAGAGCTTTTATTGTTAACTTATAAAATAAGTTCATATCTTCCAAAATTTGAATTATATAATTTGATTTATAAATCCTCTCTCCGATTCATCTATAAAATTTTTAAAATCTTTTTCAAGTTCAGCATGGGATGATTTTAAATTTTTATATTTTTTATTCAAGTCATCAAACTCATCAAATAATTTTATGTGGTTGTCATCAATTAAAGCATGATCTTTCCTAAGAATTTCATATTCCTTTTGTAATTCTTTAAATTCTAAACTTAGACTAACATGCATTTTCTTCATTTTCCTATATGCATCATGCATGTATTCAGAAACTTCAACAAGTTCATCATAGGTTAAGTCACATACCTCTTCTTGATCTGATTGATCAAGATTATCATCCATTAAGCACAGATTAGTAACTTCTTCTTCCTTCTCAGTCTCTAATGAATCTGAAGCTGAGTTTGCCCAGAAAGCTCTTTGAAACTTTTTCTTATCCTTCTTTAAAATTGGTTTCTCCTCTACCTTCTCCTTACTAGGAGTGGCTTTGAGTTTTAGGCAATCAGTCTTGATATGATCAGGTTTCCTGCACTCATAGTAAATCACATCATTTGAAACCTTAGCATTTCTATTAAATTTACCTTTATTCCAATGCTGGCGTCTCTTCTACTTCCTCTTCAGAAAGCTTTTGAATTATCTAATCATCAATGCGATGCCATCTTCATCCTCATGTTGTGAGTGTTCACTCTCAGACTCTTTCACATTTAGTGCTATATTTTTCTCCCTTCATGATTCACCTACATCAATCTTTCTTTGGCTAACTCCTTACTCGTAAGCAATTAGCGAACCAAAAAGATTGTCAATAAAGTAAATGTTTAAATCTTTAGACTCTATAATTGTAGTAATTTTAGCATCATAGGTAGTAGGAAAATAACGAAGAATCTTATTAACCATTTTAGCATCCATTGGTTCCCTACCCAGTACATGCAAAGAGGTGATTATTTGTGTGAATCTTATGTACATATCAGAAATGGATTCATTTGGTTTTAATGTGAAAAAGTTCATAATCATGCAATAAGATATTAAGTTTAGATTGCTTAACCTTATTAGTCCCCTCATAAGTTATACGAAGTCTATCCCATTTGTCCTTCCCACTTTTGCAAGTAAAAACTCGCATGTAGTCTTCTGAATTTAAAGCACAAAAGAAACTATTCAAGCATTTGGCATTTAGTTGTGCTAAGTCACGTTCTTCTATTGTCCAATCTGCAAAAGGTGTTTCAACTCTAACTCCGTCAACTAGTATAGTTGGTTTTATATACCCTTCTTGAACTAAGATCCACATACGATAATCAAGTGGCTGTAAAAAATTAGACATGCATGTTTTCCAAAAATCAAAAGGTATATTGTCGAATAGTAGAGGTCTAGTTATAGAGTAACCCTCAAGTGTATTTCGATTTCCAAATGAAGCCATCTATGTTAATCAAAAAGTAGTCTAAACTTATGATTTTTAAACAAAGCTCTAATACCACTTGTTGAAACTTGTTCACTATGAATTAGATTGTTAAATCTAATCTTATGTCCCAGCGGTTAACCAAGAGGGGGGAGAATTGATATTTAAAAAAAAATTACCCTCTTTTAAAATTTAAAACCAAGAATTTTAAATTTAGTGAATTTTTATAGAAAAAGTTTTTCAACCACAATTTTGAATCAGTAAAACAAAAAAATAAAAAAATGGAAAAATAAAAAACACGAGATTTATAGTGGTTCGGTCAAACTTGACCTACATCCACTCCCTGGAGGCACCCTCCTAGTATTGCACTAATACCACTAGTGACTCTCTTTTTGCACCCATAGCAAGGCGGAGATACCTTTACAAAAACTCTTTTCACCACTACCCGGTGCGGTAGAGAACCGTCATCCTTTTACACTTTTCCTAATGTTGGCTGAGAACCGTCCGTCTTTTCACACTCTCCCGGTGTAGGCAAAGAACCCATCATCCTTTCACACTCTCCTAGAGTGGGTAGAGAACCCTTCGTCCTTTCATACTCTCCTAGTGTGGGAAGAGAATCCTTCATCCTTTTACACTCTCCTTGTGTGGGTAGAGAACTTTTCATCCTTTCACACTCTCCTAGTGTGGGCAGAGAACTATTCATCTATTCACACGCTCCAAGTGTCGGCAGAGAACCGGATCTTCTTAACAGATCTTCTTCACAAGAAATCTTGAAGGAAGAGAGAAAAGAGTGAAGTAAACACAAATCAAAAGTAAAGATTCTTACCTTTAAACACCAAGTGAAATCTTCACGCTCCAGTAATAAGAATCCTCCTTTGAACACTCTCTTACACTCTCTCCTTAACTCTTCTTTCAATAGGCATGAAGATCAGTGAGCAAAAAGATTAAGTGGTAGTTTGGATTGGACTATTTATAGGAAAGACACCAAAAATCGTCCAAAACTGCAAATTTTTAAGTCAATACGCATTTGATCGTCCCGTACGATCGTGGATCATCTTAGACTATTTTACTTAAATGCGTTGGAAATGAAACTAATGTATATGGATATGAAAAGACTTCGTATACACACATCATCTCGTACAAACTTGGTTCGACCGGTACAAACATTTATTCCATAGGTCGGTTCCTAAAAACTGCTGAACGTCACTAAAATTTCAGAGTCGGTTCACTTCGTCCTGGGACGAATATGAGTTCATCCAGACAAAATTTTTCCAGAGAGCAACCTGTCCTGGAACGATTATAAATTTCGTCAGAATAAAAATTCTCCAGAGGAGATTTCGTTCCGGGATGAATACACTTTGTCTAGGATGAAAATACTTCAGAGAGCAACTCGTCCTGGAACGAATATAAATTTTGTCTAAACGAAAATTATCCAGAGAACATTTCGTCCAAGGATGAATACACTTCATCCTGAATGATCAGGACTTAGAAAGATTTTTTCAATTCCTGTTTATTCCATTGCTCTAACGAGGAGATAACTGACCTGATCATCCGTACGAACTATGTTCGTTCAGTACGTTCAATACAATATTTTTAAGATCTCCTTAAGTGTATGTGTTTATTCACTCAATTATAATCATTCCCTCTCAAACTTAATTAATAAAAATAGAAGCTTCAAATACACAAAGTATCTCATGTTGAATTTGATTTGAAGTTTTCATAGTCTGGAGTTTGATTTTTCTGAAATGTTAGTACACACCAGAGCAAAAACAACTCTTCCAAAAAGTGTTAGGAGATAACTACACATAAAATAATAATATTTGAAATCATCAATACTATACAAATTGCAAGAATATAAAACATGCACATAGAAACTCTCTTAACAATCCTATATGATCAGTATTAAAAATTATAAATTTTAAAGCTCTTCCCCAATGTGTGTTTGCTGAGTTACTTAATTACAATCAAACTCTTTTAGATTCAAGCAAAAGTAAAATACAGACTCCAAGTTAGAAAATATTATAAGCATATATTTATTTGAAGTCTTCAATAATCTGGAGTATGATTTCTCTAAAATGTTAGTACACACAAGAACCAAAAATATTTCTTTTAAAATGTGTTAAGAGAAAATAATAATCAAAACAATAATATTTTTAATCATCAAAATATATAAGTTGCAAGAATGTAAAGCATGCAAGGCTAAGTACTAACTCTCTCAACAAAGTTGAATGTAGAATAGGCCTTCAAAAATTTATATTTGCTATGTAATCTCAACTTTTACTAGTTAAGAACTTGTGTGTTTGTCTGCGGTTGAATGATACTAATTTCTTGAGAGCTATATTCTCTTCAAACTACTCAAAGACACCATGTCTTTCAATTCATCACATGTTAAATTCCCCCTATTTATAAGAAACTGGTGCCTCTACTTAACATTGCCTTATTACGAGCTGTATAAGTATTTTAGCACTTGTTGTAGGCTTCTTATATCCTCTTTAAGGATATCATGTGTGTACGACGTGTCTTCTAACGGGGCTCATAAGGATTTATGTTTGTCATGGTCTTTTCGTATTTGCATGCAGATGGCGAGTTAAATGTATGATTGTGACCATAGGGGATTCATCGCTTCCAAAACATATCTATTGATTTTGTTGTTAAGTTCTTACATTTACTACAACCCTCTTTGTATTCTCTTGTAGATAGCATGTTGCACCTAGGAAGGGTCTTTGATAGCGACCTATAAGAACTCATGTTTGTTGCAGTCCTATAATATTTCTTGTATGCATTGTGGGTCTTTATTCTTACTTGCAAGTAACATGTAATGTGCATTGTATGCTCTTTGTTGTCCTTTGCATGGTACTTTTATTCATCATGTGTTATAATGTGCATATTCGCTTATGGCTTTATCATTCGCAAAGGAGTTACTGTACCCATATGCGCACTGATATTGACTTCTAGATGAATTGCATTCATAGTATCTTCTCTCTATGCACTTTGGCTGACAGATAGTTATGTTTATTTGCAAACTATATGATGTTGAGTGTAAGGCATCATCATATTCATAGCATGCCTTTCTTATTCAATGCACATTAATCTTCAACATTTGTAGGGGGTGGTAGCCTTTATTTGCTGATTGATCGAATCCACTCGTAGGGATGTTGTAGCATGCTATTGATTGTTCATCGTGTTACTTTCCATCAAACCACACTTATGAGTTCTCTTTTTATCTTGTGACTTGTGTCCAATAGTTTCCATGAAATAAGAAGTTCTTTGTTCTGTTAATCACATATTCATCATATGTATGGTGCTATGTTCCATAAGATCCATGCAATTCAAGCTCATTATCATGTGGTTTGAATTCAATCAAGTAAGGTTCATACTCAAGTTCAAGATTCATATCTTTTGCATTTTTTCACTTGATCCTTCTTTGAAAAATTATGATTGACACTTGATGCTTGGATATCACATATCCCTTATGAATTCATCATTTTGATCATTTGCTTTTTTTATTGCAATTTTCATTTTTAGATGAAGTTCAATTAATGTTAAAATTGAGCTAAAGTTAAATTCTCCTTTTAAAATTTATTTTTAATTAAGTTCAAAATCTTTATTATTAGTCATTTTCATTTTGTCCACAAGTTCAAGTATAAGTCCCATGTTGTCCTTCTTGAGTTTAAGTTTTTGTCTTTTTTTAGATAAAATTTTGACAGCCTCCCTGCATCTCTCCCATTTAGGAGAAATTTTAGGAGACTAGCCTTCCCACCACGCACAATAAAGACATGTATGGTAGGTGTCCTTAGCCACTGCAACCGTGCTCTTTATTCCCACCACGTACAATAAAGGTTTGTATGGGTTCTTTGAATGTACATGTTTAAAAAAGACAGTTGGCTTTTCCTTCGCTCGAGGGTACTGGAGTATCATCGCACCACACGCAATAAATGCTTGTATGAGTGGTTTTTCGGTGTGCCACGAACTCCAAAATGGGGCTTAAGGTGATTACCCATCTCTTCATAAGCACCATACAGGGGTCCCATCCCACCACGTGCAAAAAAGACGTGTATGAGCGGTTTGCTGGTGCGTCTTGAACTCTGAAAACGGTCATCAATAGGGTGCCACGGTCAAGAAAGAAGAGAGAGAAGCTTCATAAAATTAGGAGGATTTTGAAGGAGCATTTGAAGATTTTGGGTGCCAAAGTTGGAGAGGGAAGAAGGTGGCCGGTCATCTATGGATGACCGGAACACCAAATCCTTTGTTTCTACCAGGAGTCCAATTATATTGGATTCAAAAGGTAGATTCTCCTTCAAACGCATCTTACCTCACAATCTTTGGGTTTTTGAATCTCCTCTTATCATCAAAGAGGGAGGTTTGAGTTCTAAACACAA
The DNA here is from genome assembly GCF_001605985.2 of Dendrobium catenatum. Lineage (NCBI taxonomy): Eukaryota > Viridiplantae > Streptophyta > Magnoliopsida > Asparagales > Orchidaceae > Dendrobium > Dendrobium catenatum. The sequence goes on along the minus strand of NW_021319484.1, from coordinate 268,644 downwards.
GCCTTTGCCAGAGTCAGGTAAAGGGAAAGAGGTAAATTCAATGTTTGAAAATTTACCAAAAGCACCTACATCGTCTATTATCTCTGGAGAAAATGACAAGGATGCTTCTTCTTCAAGAAGTAGTTTCAGTGATTTATAGAAGAATCATAAGAGCATCAATCCAATTATTTCATCAAGATTGGATAATTCTAATGTGTGGATCAAAAAACCACACATTAAAATTAAATTTAATCAGATTCATAATGGGTTTGAAGATGCTAATGTTGTTAAACTTGACATGGAGAAGGAAAATTCTAATATCCAAATTTTGAGTAAATCGTTGGTGGTGAAAATTCTTGGTAAGAATTTACCTTTTTCACAATGTGCTATTGAATTGAGGAAGCAATGGATGAAATATGGAGGTTTTCATATAACCTTGCTTGGTTTAAATTGGCCACTTTGTTCCTTTCAAACTCATGAGGACATGGAAGAAGTTCTTAATGGAGGTCCTTGGTTTGTAGGAGGCTTCATAATTGGATTAGATAAGAGGTCTCTTAACTTCTCTCCCAATTCCTTGGATGGAGTTTCTTCTCCTTTATGGGTTCGTCTTCCTCACCTACCTCTTCATTGTTGGGATGAATCTAATATCACAAGGATTATTTCTAAAATTGGGATTCCTCTATTGTTGGATAGTAATATGTTTAGATGGGGAAGAAGAGAATTTGCGAGAGCATGCATTCGGGTGAATTTGAATTACAAACTCCTTTCTGGTGTTTGGGTTGAAGGTTTGCATGATAGATTCTTTCAAAAATTTGAATATGAGAATCTTTCTTCAATTTGTTTCATGTGTGGAAGAATAGGACATTTGGATTCTATTTGTCCTAATCTTAAAGATGTCTCTTCAAGCTCAATCCATATGGAAAATCCTTATGGACCTTGGATGCATGTAAAATTTAAAAAGAAAAATTATGTAAAAAAGCATTCCAAGGCTTTTTCTGAAAAAGGAATTTTAAAACAATTGGAAGATTGGAAGGCTAAAGATCAAAGTTTGGTGCCCGAGCCTTTGATAGAAGCAGGAAATGTTGATCCATTTGTAAATCGTAATTCCAAAGACAACAATTTGGTAGCAGATCCAATGGCAGATCTTCTAAAAGATGCATTATTAGTTGATCAATTGAAGGCTGATTCATTGAAGATTTCATATTTTAATTACCAAATTACATAAATTGTTGATCCTTTGGCAACTCTAGTTGTTGCTGAAATGAAGGAAGGAAAAGAAATGGTTGTTAGACAAGGAGAAGGATGTTCATTCAATAATCCAGTAATTGCTGAAAAATTACAAATTGAAATCACACAAAGTATGGAGGAGATTAAGGAGACTAATAAGTCTTCTAATTTAAATGCGGAACAAATTCAGGATATTCAAAAATTGAATTCTGAATTCCTTATTATTGTGGCTGATTTCGTTGGTGCTGATTACAATTTTCTTTTGGTAGATGCTGATCTAATGGGAGCTAATGTATCAGATAATAAATTCAGTAATAATTTGAATTCAAATCCTGTATTCAAAATTGCTGAAATTGTGGAAGTTATTAAGGAAGGAGTTTGTATAAATTCACTTGAAATAGACTCTTTCGATTCAACTCATGTTGCTAAAAATCTGGGAGCTCACAAACCAGATTTTGAATTTAAATATTCAAGTTTTCAGGAAGAAGGAAAGCAAGCTATTAATTCGGTAACAGAATTGGTAGTTGCGGCTGAGTCTAGAGTATGTGCTGATCCTGATCCTACTATTAATTCAGCAACAGTTTCTGAACTAAAAAATAATATTGGCAGATTAAGAGAGATTTCTCCTCCTTCGGAAATCAATTTGAATTAAAAAAAAAACTATTCTTAAAAAAGACAAAAGTTTTTTTCCCAAGAATAGTGACTCACCCAGCTCTAAGCACACATTGTTCAAAGAACTTCAAGCCTTAGGAATAGTGAAAGATGTATATAGAAGGAAGATGGTTGAACTCAAAATGAAGAATGATATTGTTGCAAATCTATGTTTTATGATTTTGATGATAGTAAACATTCTTTTTTTCTCTACAACTACTTTATCTACTGACATTTAAGGTTCACACGATCGGACTACAATTTGGAATCAACTCAAGATTGGGTAGACTAGGTCTAAGTCAGTTTGTACACTTTTTTCTTTTCTTGAGTCTATTGTATTTGGTGTGGCTCCTAATGCTTTGTAACTTGGAAGATTTTTTGACTATTCCCTAGAGTTTACTATTTTTGATAACATCGTCCGAAACGATTTTATATCATTCTAGATGATCGGTTCAAAAGCAGAAACCCTAATTATGGCATCCTCATTAAAGCAGCCGCCATTATGTAAAACACATTGTCTTGGACGATTTTGTATCGGCCAGGACGATAGGCTCAATTCAGAAAGAATCTGTCACTAATCTACTTAAGAAATACTTATTTTTGGAGATCGTCCCGGTGGATCGGCCTGGCCGATCCAAAGCAATTTTTCTTAAATAAATTTGGCAATTAAGGAAAGCAATTAATGGTGATTTGCATGATCACATCGGCTGGGCCGATCGCAAGATCGTCCGGGCCGATTGGACATCGTCCAGCTTCATTTCAGGGCAATGTTCAGGACAGCCAGGACGATATGCCTATCGGCTTGGACGATAAAGTCGGCAACTTGCATTAATGAGTTCATTTTTAGCACTATTATTTAAGTGATGTCAAACCACTTTGTAAAGTGTTTTTGGCAGCCATTGTAGCTTCGTTCATTTCGGGGAAACTTGAAGAGAGAGCTTGAAAGGGAGTGAGGAAAGGGTGGAGTTTGAGAGAGGGAGAAGATCCTATGAGGGGGGAGTCAAGGGAGTGTGGAGGGGGTTCCACACGATTGCTCCGGCAAGCTCGCACCTCAATACCGTCGGATTCAGCTTTTCTCGAGGGAAGTTCACCAAAGAAGAAGATCTCTTTGGTGTCAAAGGACCCAACGACTCCGCCGCACCAGGGAAGGTGGAAGTGATTTTGTAAGAGCTTCTCCGCCTAGCTGTGGAAGCTAAAGGAGAGACACTTAGTTTAGTGCAATACTTGGAGGGTGCCTTCAAGGAGTGGTTGTAGGTCAAGGTTTGACCGAACCACTATAAACCCTTGTGTTCTTTTTTACTACTTTCGCACTTTAATTTTTCGCACTTATTTTTTCTGTGGTGATTTTGGTTTATGTTTTATCTTTGGTTTTAAAGTTATCCAATTCACCTCTCTCTTTATTAGCCTTGGGCTAGTTCATAAGGGCCTAACATCCCTAATGAACTTTCAAGTGGTATCAGAGCAGTATTCATAAAATCTAGTTTTTAAAAGCTTTTAAATTTTGATCCATGACTAATTTTTCAAATCATAATATTGCAGAAGGTTATTCAATCACCCTACCACCTTTGTTTGAAAATATTACATTTGATTTTTAGAAAATTTGCATGTCTATTTTCTTGCAATCGATTGATTTTCGCATGTGGAATATGATTTTAACTTGTTATTCATCACCATCATGTATTTTAAATGGAATTAAAATTGACATTCCTTTTAGTCAATGGAATAGAGATGAACGAATCGATGCTCAATTGAATGCAAAATCCTTAAATAGCTTTTTCTGTGCTTTAATTTCTGAAGATTTTATGTTAGTATCCACGTGCACTACCAGGAAGAAAATTTTGGATAAACTACACACCATATACGAAGACACTATTGAAATCATGCAATCCAAGTTGAATGTGTTAATGCATGATTATGAAATATTTTTCTTGAAACCTTATAAAATGATCTTAGACATGTATACTAGGTTTATTCAAATTGTGACATCATTGCATGCTTTAGGAAAAGAATTTTCAAATTTTGAAAAGTTAACAAAATTCTTCGGTGTTTACTGGATAAGTTTGATGCTAAAATTGTTGCTATTTGTGAATCAAAAAATTTGAATGATTATTCTATTGATAATTTGATTGGCTCACTCATTGCCTACGAGCATAGTTTGGGTCAAAGATTTTTGGATGCAGATGAAACGATTGTTCTAAAAGCTGAAGATATAGAAAAAGATAGCTTAGTTGATGACGAAAGCAATGACTTGACAGGCAAATTAAAAAGCTCACGAAAGCATAAGCATCAACAAAAAGGGAAGAAAGGTAAAAATGTAAGGACGTTAATATTTCTTCTGACGTTATTACTTTTGATACAGGAAGGCTGGACACATGAAAAATTGGTGCACTAATTTAAAAATTCTTCCTATGAAAGAAAAGGGTAAAGCGAAGCAAATTTTAAACTAGGGAAATAATGAAAAGCAAAAAATCTCTTGGGCAGACCTGGTCTTTGAAGCATCGGACCAGGAGCAAGATGGTGCTTAAACATTTGTTTGTTTTTATGTTTACATATTTTGTTTGTCCTTTTATTTTTGTGATTTTCTATTTTTTTTTTCAATTTTTCTTATTTTTCCTTTTTTGTTAAATTTTTATGTGTCTTTTCTCTGATCAACGCACACATCACATTTCTAAAAATGAAAAACCTACCTCTTGTTTTTTCTTGAATTCTTATAAAAATTGTGTTTGACTTCTCTAAAAATAGTCAAAAGAAGAAAACTCATGATTTTGACTCTCAATCTCTGTTTCTTTAAAGAGGTTATTCTACTTTTGATTTTAAATCTTCATTATGTTTTAAATTAGATTTTGAAACTGAATTTTTTTTTCATCTCCCTACATTTTATCTATCGCATAGGAATCTTTTGCAAGATTATTGAATCTACCTCATAATTTTTCTAATCAAGTAGTTCGTTGTGTTAATAGAATGGGTGTACTTTTATTTTTAAATTTTTAGAAAGGTAGCATATTAAAAAAAATGGCCAATGACGCCAAATAAAAAAAAGTGGCCAATGACGCTAAATCAAAAGATGCGCAAAAGTGCAACAAAAACTTGATAAGAGGCATAAAATGAGCCCACAATGAGTATGCTCACTTTTTCTGTTTTATTCAAAGCTTAAGAAAACCCTTGATATTTTTGATACTTGATTTTTAAATCCTGATTCCTGATTCAACAATTCGTGCATTAATCTTCTATTAGATATATTTTATGAAAAGAGTTCTGAAACATTAGTGTTTCTTTTTCTAATTTATTCTTTAATTTAGATATTGAAATAAAAAAAATTTTAGCCTTTTTTAAAGAACTTGAGTTTGGAATATCAAATTCTGAATTTCTAACCTTTTTTGGGCTATGTGTTGTCAATCTAATTCTACTATGTTTTTGATTAAAACTAAGAGGTAACTTTCTCATTTTAAAAATATTTGTTTTTTCACTAGATCAGGGAACATTTGGTCTTTTGTTCGTTTTGTTTTTTGTTTGTGCATCCTCTCTTTTTGATAATGTCAAAGGAGGAGAACATAATATTGAATTTGTATCCTTTTTTTTCTTTTAAAAAAATTTAAAACAACAAAAATATTTTTATCTCCCCTATTTTTTAAAGTGTTATTCTAGTATGGGGGAGATTAGGATAAAATGTTTCTTTTTGCAAATTCAAATTGAAATGTTTTCCATCATCAAAAAGGGGTAGATTGTTACGGATCTATGGCTTATGATTTTGATGATAGCAAACATTCTTTTTTCTCTACAACTATCTTATTTTCTGACATTTCAGGTTCACGCGATCGGAATGCAATGGAATCAACTCAAGATTGGGTAGACTAGGTCTGAGTCAGTTTGTACACTTTTTTCCTTTCTTGAGTCTATTGTATTTAGATTGGCTCCTGATGCTTTGTAAGTTGAAAGATTTTCTAACTGTTCCCTAGAGTTTACTATTTTTGGTAACATCGTCCGGGACAATTTTATATCGTCCGGGACGATTTTATATCTTCCTGGGCAATTTGTCCAAAAGCAAAAACCCTAATTAGGACATCCTCATTAAAGCAGTCGTCATTATGCAAAATACATCGTTCTGGATGATTTTGTATCGGCCAGGATGATAGGCTCAATTCAGAATGAATCTACCGCTAGTCTACTTAGGAAATACTTATTTTTGGACATCGTCCCGATGGATCGGCCTGGACGATCCAGAGCAATTTTACTTAAATAAATCTGGCGATTAAGGAAAGCCATTAATGGTGATTTGCATGATCACATCGGCTGGGCCGATTTGACATCGTCCATCTTCATTTCAGGGCAATATTCAAGATGATTTTATTCATATTTGAACTAATCGGCCAGGACGATATACCTATCGGCCTGGACGATAAAGTCGGGAACTTACATTAATGAGCTCATTTTTAGCTCTTCTATTTAAGTGATGTCAAGGCACTTTATAAAGTGTCTTTGACAGTCATTGTAGCTTCATTCTTTTGAGGGAAACTTGGAGAGAGAGCTTGAAAGGGAGTGAGGAAAGGGTGGAGTTTGAGAGAGGGAGAAGATCCTATGAGGGGGGACTCAAGGGAGTGTGGAGGGGATTCCACACAGTTTCTCCGGAAAGCTCGCACCTGAATACCGTCGGATTCAAGGCTTGTCTCGAGGAAAGTTCACCAAAGAAGAAGATCTCTTTAGTGTCAAAGGACCCGGCGACTCCGCCGCAACGGGGAAGGTGGAAGTGATTTTGTAAGGGCTTCTCCGCCTAGCTGTGTAGGCTAAAGGAGAGACACTTAGTTTAGTGCAATACTTGAAGTGTGCCTCCAAGGAGTTGACGTAGGTCAAGGTTTGACCGAACAACTATAAACCCTTGTGCTCTTTTTTACTGCTTTCGCACTTTAATTTTTTGCACTTGTTTTTTCTGTGGTGATTTTGGTTTGAGTTTTATCTTTGGTTTTAAAGTTATCCAATTCACCTCTCTTTGTTAGCCTTGGGCCAGTTCATAATAGCCTAACATCCCTAACGAACTTTCAGGTTTGAGAGGTTCTTCTATGTTATCTCAATAAAATTCAAGATGGTTATCCCATTGACTGCAACAAAATGGATAGATACTTGAAGATTGAGCAAATTATCAAATTGTTTGGTATAATTCTTTCATTGAATTCTGACTTTGGAAGTTGGATAAACCTTATGGAATATCTTTCAATGATATTCTTAAGTGATTTGTGGAAATCATTATTGAATTGTATTTTCTTTTTTAGCTTTTGTTTCTTCTTTTTTTTTTTTAGTTTGTCATTTTATACTTTTTCTAATTGATTATGGGATCGTTACTAAGTCTTATTCTCTAATTGGATGGGAACTCAGGGATAACCAACCCTTGAGTTGTTTAATATTTTGATATCCCCTGCATCTTAATAGTTTCAAAATAGAAAATAGTGAGTTTCATATCATTTATAATAAGTTTAATTTAACAAATTTATTTCAATAAGTTTCCTTTTTCATGTTGAAAAAGGAACCATTAGCTTCTTTTACCTAGTTTGTATTAGGTTGTACTTTCTTTTATTTTAATGCAACTTTGCATTTCTTCAAAAAAGAACTCTGAAAACGGACTTTCAAGATTTTGAGTTTGGAGAGATTATACATTTGCAACGTTGGTGGCGAAGGAGAGGGAAAATGCACAAATACATAAAACCTCTTTTTTTTTCTTTTTTTTTCTAACTCTTTTTTTTTTTGCTCTCTTTTTTTTTTCTTCTTCTTTTTTTTCCCTTAAAAAGTATAATATATATATATATATATATATATATATATATAACTCCAGATATGTCATGGTAGCACTCTCAAGCTTTAAATTTTAGCTAAAATATGAAAGACAGGTTCCTAAACTTCTAAAAACATTGCCACATCATTTATAAAACTAAACAATAGAAACAGTGAACAAATAATTCATAGTAAATGATTCTAATTAAACTGCTCTAAGGTCTCAACAACAGTTCCCTTCTTTCATTAAATTCCAACGTGGCTAGATAAATTTGACATGGGAAAATAATGATTGCAAGGTGCCAAGAGAAACAGAAAGTAATTGAATGTGGTACCACTCTTTTTTTTGTTTTAAAAAAAAAGTGCATGCAAGCTTTTAGCAAATGAACAAACACATATGCATACCTACACATGTAACTAATAAAATAAAGATGCAAAAATAGCTAACAACCTTAATTAATTACTAATTTACTCCATCAGATGGCAATGGTAATTATCACAATTAATAAAAATGCATGCAAAAAAACATGTGACAATGATTCCAGTAAAATTGTAATACTTATACTGGCTTTCCACCAATAATTTCCAACAGAAAAAAAAAAGTAAAAAAAAAGGTAAAGTTAAAAAAAAATGATAATGGTGAAGGAAAAGCATTCACGTAAGTGCATCGGGACAAAAAGACAAAACTCATTATTAGTATAAATGAGAAGCTTAGAATGAAATATGGAGGAGTTAGTTTGGCTTTTGAACGGGTGAGTGAGGAGCAACGACAGCTTGAGACATTGGCTTTTGGGAATGTCGTTTGTTTCGCTATCAGATCAAACAGCAACCAAGAAGCTATTGTTGGAGGTCAAAGCAAAGTGGGTTTCTTGGTTACAGATCTGGCCAACAGAGTGTTCTTAGTCGGTTCAAGGAGGAAGCATGTAGATCTAGAAGAACAGATGCTGGCGTCATTACCTGTATGAAGTTTGACTGTCTGGTGGTAGGCGTGAAGATTGAAGGAATAGGTGGAACTGGTTGGAGTTTTCACGCATAGAAGAGCCGGCAAGGTAAGGATCTTAGCTCGGTGGAGTGTCGGCACTCAGATTTTGTTAGGAGTCTAAGGAAGCTTCGGTCACTAAGGATCGGACAAGGCAGTGATGATGGGTAGAGGGTGCCGGGATTCGGCCTGGAGATAAGAGTTAGGATTTAGCTTCGGAGGTGGAAGGAGACTTTAGTTATGTCACTTGGGAAGAAGAGGCGGAGGTTGGGAGTTCTCTACTTCTGTGAAGAGGTGGTTTGGGCTTTGACGTGAGGAAGCAAAGAGTTGACTGAGTGGTGTAGTTCATAGAGAGGTCTTGAGCTCGCGAATGCAACAGAGAGCTCAAAACTCTCATTTTCTTCCATTTTAACGAGAAGGCTGTCCTTCCAATCGAGGCCATCAGCAGATTTTACGAGATTTTCAGGACATTTGCGGGGCAAATTATTGCACCCAAGCACCAAACGCGCAGAATAGGTTTGGACATCCAATAAAAATTTGACACATCACATGTTCTTTTGACTGCACTTTGATTGCGCTTTTCCTGCGCTTTTGACTACGCTTTTGACTGCACTTTGACTGCGCTTTACTTGTGCTTTACCTGCACTTTTGACGCGCTTAATTTAAAATAATATTTTATTAATTAATATCCGGATTTATCTCCGCGTCCGGTGACCGGATGCAATAATTTGCCCATTTGCAGGGATTTAGAACAGGATTTTGATAGAGCCGAGGTAACATTAAGTTAGATTTGAAGTTTTTTTTTGGAATAATTGGGCATAGCCCATATATTTGAATTAAGAAGAGTTACATCCAAAACCGAAAATCATATAGCCGGAACTCCTCAAAAATAGGAGCCAACATAAAAAATAAAAGGCCTAATACAAAATCATACAAAACCCTATGAAAGCAGCTTACAAGTGAATTAAACCCCAAAAATTGGAGCAACAGGGGTAAAAAAACCCCACAAAAATGGATAACCTTCACTCAGAGAAGTATAATTTCGCATAATAGTTTGATCAATTCGGATTAAATCCCTAGTTACCAAGCGGCCATCCAAGGGAGTGCCTATGTGGGGATACATCATTGTCCAGGCTACAAAAATCCCAACAGGCCAAGAGGCGTCAGCGTCAGTAAGCAACCTTTCCATGAAATACAGTCGAAGGAAGCAGCAGATTGCATCAGAGAGTATCCAGTAGCCTTGCATAATCTTTCCACTTACAAATCTTAGCAAAAACCACTCTCTTAATGGTTTTAGTAATAGTGGCTTGACTATTAAAATGAGCCCCAAATTTCCTTTCATTTATTTCTTTCCAAACAAAGTAAATAATGCAACAAGAGATAAGATAATATAATTTTTTAACAGTGTGAGTCTTGTTCATTCACCCATTCAAAAAGATGCAATAGTGATGGTCTAAGTAGTAGAGAGGTAGAAATTGGCATCAGTTTGGACAAAATAGCAAATGTATAATTGTATTCAAAGAAAAGATGAGCATAGCTTTTAGAGTCAGCAAAATAGAGGCTACAAGTGAGCTCAACATGAATATTTCTTTTGATCAAAGTGTTAACAGTTTTAAGACCCCCCACTATAGAAAGTCAAGCAAAAATAGAGAACTTCAGAACATGATGCTTATGCCAAGAGCACAGAGGAGAAGATTTATAAAATTCTTTAATGAACTGGCTAAAACATCCGTCACCTGAATTGTCCCAGAATAGATAAATAGTAGCAGAATTGAAAATGGGGATGGCTTTAATGGCATCAGCAACCACCAAAGGCAAGTTATTGGGGAGGACCCAAGTATTTTTAGCAATATAATCCATAACAGTATTTTTAAAACCAAAAATTTGACAAATAATAGAGATATTTACATTGGCATTAGCAATTTCAGAAACTGACTTGCTATTACACCATGGATAAAAGAGAATTAGAAGTAATCTTAAAAGTAAAAAAACTCTTCACCAATTCAGCAACATTGCAAATCATTTCCATATGCAAGAGGCGTGTGGAAGAGGAGGTCACCAGGGTACATTATAATTGTGAAAAAACCAAGCAGATAGTGGGGAGGCACTATTATACATTCTACTAATGAAAGGAGCAAATGTAAGCAAATTTGAGAGCAGCAAGAGACGGTAAACCCAAACGACCATTAGCTTTGGGCTTACAAACTTTATCCCAAGAAACCATTCGTAACTTTCTAGCAGCATCCGTGTTGCCAAAAAATAGGAATTTAGATGCATGTTTATTAATAAACTTTTATATAGTTTTGGGTATAATCGATACCCTAATCCAATATGCTATAGAATTATGAATAGTAAATTTAAGATATTATAAACGACCAACAAACGATAGCATATTGGCTTTCCATCCAAACATTTTCTTACTGAGATTATCCATCAGAGGCTTAAAATTGGCAACAGATATTCTTTTGAAAGAAAGAGTGATTCCAAAATAAATAAAGTTAGTTGAAATGGTAAGAATAGAAAGGGCCTAAAAAATTGCAATCTGATTACTAATACATTTAGGCATCATGAGAGAACTTTTATCAAAGTTGATATGCAGCCCAACAGAATTGGCAAAAATGTTAAGAGCTTGAGTAAACAAATTACAATTTTGAATGTCTGACTTCCCAAAAATCAGCACGTCATTGGTGTATAATAGATGAGACAATTTGAAACCATCCATATATATACCTTTAAAATTCCCTTCATCTAATAGATTAGAAAAAGCATTTATGGCAATGCAAAAGAGGTAGGGGCTAAGAGGGCACCCTTGTCTGAGACCAACAGAAGAAGTGAACTATACCTAAATAGCGCCCTTTATCACAATTGAGAAATGAACATCTAAAATGCATGCTTTAATCCTGTTGATGAAAATGACCGGGAATCCTTTTTTTCCATTCTGGCAAGCAGGAAATCTTTAGATATCGTGTCAAAATCTTTTCTAATGTCTAACTTGGCACAAAAATATACATGGCCTTTTTTTTGTCTAGCTAGAGAGAGAAATTCATTAGCAAGTATGATATTATCTGTAGAGACCCTTACTATAACAAAACCATTTTGATTATCATTAACAATCAAAGCATAATAAGTTTGAGTCTATTAGCTATAATCTTGTAAAGAATATTGCAAAGAGCTATTGGCCTAAAATCAGAGAAAGAGCTTGCGTGTTTGGACTTGGGTATAAGAGAAACAGTCATTTCCTTAACCCCTTTAGGGAGATAACTATTAGTAAAAAATGATTTGACAGCCTTGCAAACATGAGGGCCAATAATGTGCCAAGCTGATTTATAAAAGTGGAAATTAAAGCCATCCGGGCCTAGGGCAGAGGAGGAGGCCCCTAAAGAAAACAAATGTTTTAATCTCATCATCAGATACCTGTTTAGAAAGGGGTGAAGACATAAGGTCATCTATGTGATTCCCATTAGGAAAAGAGTCCATATTATTGAGAGGAGGAGGAGGATTGTAGAGACTTTCAAAGTGCTTGACTATATGATTTGAAATTTTGTTTGACTTTTGATTTTATTAGATTTAATAATATTATTAAATAATAAAATATTATAATTTAATTTATCGATAAATCATACTAGTGGAAGTGTGATAATTGTCTCCCAAAAGGTCTTGATTAATGTGCAATTTCCTCAAAATTCATGTGTAGTTTACCTCGTTTAACATGTCAAATTCATTAAATATAGAAATTAGACAAATTTGTAGTGTATTTAGGGTATAGCCGATGTCCCGGTCACAATGACACACTCTGTTTTGCTATCAGACTTCATTTGGGCGATGTAGATGCCTAATTTTCTCAAAATACGTGTTATCGCTTTGAAATTTCCTTCATCTGTGCACACAATCTCATTCAAACAAATTAATACTGTATTTAGAGTGTTGACAACATTCTGAATGCACTAGTGAAGTCTGTACATCAATCAAGCATCATTTGGATGATGTCGATGCTAATTTTCTCTAACACGCATGCTTTGCTTCGATGTTCGTATCGACCCCTTCACATGCCCATCAATTTGTTAGATTTAATGTCATCATTAGGTATTCTAAGATATTTGGGATATTTTTATTGCAAAGACGTAGTCTATTTTACGATCAGACTTCATTTGAGAAACCTGAAAGCCTCTATCTCTGGTATGCATATTTTTCCTCAAGATTTATGACACCACCCCGGATAATCCAAATTTAACAAATAAAATATAGTTCTTGTAAAACCCCTTAGATTTTTCTTTTTTTTTAGTACTGTTAGTCTGTACAAACTGACCTTAGTACGGGACAAACTTAATAAAATTATAAAAATCTATATGGTTAGCACGTACGAACCTGAGTTCGTTCGTACGAACCTGAATTCGTCCGGGATGAAATTTATCCAGAGCCTTTCGTCCAGAGTGTTCGTCTGGACGAAAATATCATCCCGGGATGATAGGGGATAGTCCTGGATGATCCTGCTTGATAAATATCCGATTTCATATATTTTGAAGAGAGAGAAAAGTTGGAGAGAGAAAGAGAAGGAAAAGGAAGGAAAAAGCTTAGTTTTTGAGGCCGCGGTGCGCTTTTCGTCCGTCATCGCTGTTGAAAGATTTGTTTGTCTCGTAGTAAGGAATTCGAATCCTATTTCTGATTTCGAAGATTTCGAGTTTTGGTATTTTTTTGCTCAGTTTTGGGTTTCCGTTACTGAAAAATATGCATATCTTTGTATTGACGAAATTTTTACCGCGTAACTTTTGGTATGTTATAGAACTGATGATTCTGCACGATTTGATTATTTTCTGGAAAGTTTTCACCGGGTATTTTGAATTCTAATGTATTTTTATCGAATAGAAAATTATCTGGATATTGAAAAATATTGCTTCAGTACAAGTAAATCTTTGGAATGATGTTTTATTCAATTTTTGGTAATTTGGTAATTTTTTGAAACTATGTATTTTTATCCTATTTGGGATTTCTATCGATTGTACGATATTTTAAGAATTTTCTTTGATTGAGTTAAATTGTGTTTGTTGATTTCAATGTATTAACGAGATGTATATGAATGTGAATATATTATTAAAATACTATTATATTACTGAAAGACAAGTAAAGACTGGTTGAACCGTTGGTTCAAGATTGAACTGTACAGGATGGTGGGCCAACGGGCTTTCCTTTAAAAAGGGTTTGGTGTTATCCTCTACTGATCATGCGATTACTGAAGGGAGATATAAGGAGATTACTGTGCCGACGCGCAAGGGTGACGACTCTATTTACTGAGCCAACGGATTACTAACATCAATACTAACCTTGAAAAATGCCTTAATAGCTAGTGATTGTACTTGTTAAGTAAGACTATTATACTAGAATTCATGTGTAAAGTATTGTTCTTATGATTACTTTATGATTTATCGATATTGAACTGATTTATCGATATTGAACGAATTTATTGATTTCTGTATGAATTTATTGATATCGACAAATTTATTGATATTGAATGGATTTACTGACGGATTTATGAGTTTAATGTCACTGCACGATTTCATTAATATTGCATACTGTTTACCGATTCTACTACTGATTCATCTATACTACAGATTCATTGTACTGATCTTATAGCAAATGATACACTGACTGACTGATATATATGATACATCGAGCACGTGATATAAAATATGTTTTTACTATATTGTTGTGATTTTAATTGTTCTTAACGATGTATTGATTTGATTGTTTTATATGATTTCATATCGATTGATATTATTGATCAGAATTGATTTCTCTTGATACTGACTGACAAGATGCGATGATTTCTTTATTGATTTGACATACATACTGATTTATTGAGCTTTATAGACGTTTATACTATTTACAGATTCTTCTACTATCGATTGAGTATTTTACTATTAATGTACTGATTACTGTTTACACATTGATTACTATTTCTGTACTGATTTTCGTATTTGTATAGATTCAATGATCATGTTCAAGTGACTGATATTGATTTGATTGATTCACATGCATATTACTTTCGTGTCGTGCTTTGATTTCAGTTGTAGGCTTTGGTGACCTGCTGGGCTTTTAAGTTCATTATATGTGGTTAATGATTTCAAGTGCAGAGCCTCCCGTGTGAAGCTTCTTTCAGCTACTAGTGTAGTTTTTCGTAGGTTTTGGTTCATGTATTGTTTTGTAGTCTGTGCGGTTATTATATATATTCTTTTTGGAAGCTACTTTTGGATTGTAAATATGAAATGTCGTAATGTGAATTATAGTATTTTGATGCATTTGTTTTCTTTAATGTAATTATCATTTTTGAATGTCTATATTGATCTGAGTGAGAAGAAAGAATAAGAAGAAAAATATGTCGATGAATTCTTTCACTATAGATGCCTGGGATGTCACAGTTCTTAAGTATTTACATTATTCCAATCGTAATAGAGAAATCTGTTTTGCAAACGGATATCATTTAAACAACCATGAAGCTAATTTTCCTTAAAATTTATGTTATTGCCTCGGTATCTGTGCCACTAATATGGATTCATCAAATTGTATAAAAAATATATTTTTTAGAGTTTGACAATATTCCGAACACAATGAAAAAGTTTGTTTGTCTATTCAACATCGTTTGATCAGCCTCACACTTTAATTTCGGGTGTTAGTAATTTATTTTGATCGATCTCATTTGATTCAATTGCAACAGGCATCAACCGAGCAAAATTTAATGTCCTAATCACAATGATGCTGTTCATTTTATAATTGGAGATCGTTTGACCCTTCAAGTGATGTGTCGTATCAACCCGCGTGCTACTCGATCCCAACTTTTGACCTTTTTATGTGTAGTTTGAGTGGTAGGGGTCAACAAGGATTGACACATAGGGAGGAGATTAGGAAGTTCCTACTTAAAGAGAAAGAAAGGTTTCAACTTGGTTTAGTCAACATATACGACTCACATTAATATTTGAAGGAAGGTAACGAGAAGAAACTAGAGATAGGAAATAAATAATGCACTCAAAGCATAGAAGAGAGGAGGATGGACATGCCATCATCCAAGTAATGCGGATAGGTAGAATTTATAGCTGCTAAAAAAAAGGGGACTTACCCATCGATAAGGCATACTACGATTCACCAAATATATTATCCTTGAACCCTAAATTTAGAATGAGCTTAGTGTCCTACCATACTAATGCCTATGTCCTAGCTAATGCATCTGTGGGCTCCAAAAATTTGGCCCGAGCCTCCCCGCTGTGCTGTTTGTACTTTTTATTCGGCGAGGAAGTTTTAACAGAATAAGTTCCAGGGTAAATTTTGAAAGGCAGATGGGTTTGTAGATAAGACACTACCCAGAGATTTCACCCACATTTTATAAGGACTTTATACTCTAAGTTATGGTTTCCTATAGGCGCAAGCCCTTATAGTTAATTACCCCTCCCAATCATGAGAGAGAACTTTCGATTAAGGCTAGTCATCGATCTGATACGTAGAGATACGTGTTATCTAGCATATAGTAGCAGTAGGGGTATGGAATGGTTGGCAAATTTAGGAATTTGGAGGATTGAAAGATTTGGAGATTTGATATTTAAAATTAAAATTGCACAATCTTGTACTTAAAGCGGATGGTGGGGGAATGGATGATGGTCTCAATCAAGATTTCATGGTTCTGCCATCACGGGCCATCGTGGTCCCTGGTCTACTTAGTCAGAGGAGGTAGTCGACCCAACTTGATAGAAGGATCCCTGTCGGCAGCCTTGGGTTGCTTCGTCCAAGGGGACCTTATAAACCTGGGTTGAATATTTATCTAAGGGGACAAATTTAAATCCACTTTAGCTAATAGAGGGCTTTGTGCCCTATCGATCATATCCTACTGATTCATACCTCAAGGATTTGATACCAATAAGGAGCGTATCAGCTCTGGCCATAACCGATATCTGTGGTGCCATTTGGCGATAAAATCACTCGGTTCAGAGGGCCCCTGATCATAATTGTTTATCCTACGGTGCCATTTGGAGGCAAAACTACTGGTTAGATGATATGTACTGCGTCACTACTGGTAGGAGATTATTTGAGAATGGATCCTAGTGATATTTTTGACCAAGCATTTAACTCTATGTGAGATAAAGTTGTTTTAAGCTTGTCCACCTCGGCAAACTGTTGCAGAGGGTGGATAGATTTTTCTTTATGTGTTTAATGGATTAAATTTCATTTTTAAATATTTTTGAGATTTTAGGATTTTGAATTTTTTTTTGGATTTTTGTGGGTATTTAGAATTGAGTTTGGAAGACATTTGAAATTATTTACAGACCCCTCCGGTTGATATTTTCATTCAACACGGCCATCATCGGGGTTTTTGGAGTCATTTCCATTTATTTATTGAACCCTGTCAACTCGACCATGCTATTGACCGAGGATCGGATTTCTCGTAGGCTTTGTTCCTTTCATTAGTGAACTCTCTTGATTATAGGTTTTGAAGACCTAATATGAATGTAATAAAATAAATACACTAGTCTCCACAACCGTGTATTTGTTTGAAGGTTCGAACCCTGTCGTCTTCTTTTGATCCGTATGAATGGATTGGGTTCGAACATGAATTCACTTTTCAACCCATGCAGCATCCCTAGACGTCACGTATGTACTAATAACACGCTCGTCGGGGCCCATGCGGGTATTTCATTACATTTACCCCTTATAGTGTGCATATGTGTATACAATTTATAGTGCATGGGCAGAGGTATTCTTGGAATATTTATTGTCGCATCTTGTCTGGTTTTACAAGGGTTGAAGATCCGGTGGCGTAATGTAGCAGCTTCTAAATAGAGTTGTTCGTTACTTCGTACTGATAGACTGTCGTACACTATTCGTTGCTTTCAACAGGTGGAGTGTAATACACTAACTAATCTTCTGCTTTGGGTTGTAGAAGCTTTCACTTATCGTATTCTTCATGCATTTGGTTGTAGTATTTGATCATTACAACACATCTGCTACTACTACAGGTAGATGTATGTTGCGGATCTATGGTTTATGATTTTGATGATAGCAAACATTTCTTATTTCTCTACGATTTCCTTATGTGCTAACATTTCAGGTCCACACGATCAGACTAAAATTTGGAACCAGCTAAAGATTGGGTAGACTAGGTCTGTGTCAGTTTATAATCTTTTTCCTTTCTTCAGTCTGTTGTATTTGGTGTTGCATCTAATGATTTGTAACTTGGAAGATTTTCTATTGTGCATTAAAAGATTTCTATTTTTGGTAACATCGTCCGGGATAATATTTATATCGTCCTGACAAAAGTAGAAACCCTAATTAGGGCATCCTCATTAAAGAAGCCTTCATTATGCAAAACACATCATCCGTGACGATTTTGTATCGGCCAGGACGATAGGCTCAATTCAGCAAAAATCTGCAGTCAGATCTATTCAGAAATAATCTATTTTTGGATATCGTCCAGAGGATCGTCTAGGACTATAAAATATCATGCAGGACGATCCATGTCAATTTTTCCAAAATTTTTCTGGAATATAAGGAAAGTAATTACATGGTCAAATCATCCTGGATGATCTCAAGATCGTCCGGGCCGATTAGACATCGTCCAGCTTCATTTCAAGGCGATGTTCAGGATGATTTTCCTCATATTTGAACTAATCGGCCAGGACAATATGCCTATCGTCCTAGATGATAATGTCGACAACTTGCATTAATGAGCTCGTTTTGAGAGCTTCTATTTAAGCTATGGCATGGCAACTTTTGTAAGTGTCTTTGGCAGCCATTGTAGCTTCGTTCTTATGGGGGAAACTTGAAGAGAGAGCTTGAAAGGGAGAGAGGAAAGGGTGGAGTTTTAGAGGGAGAAGATCCTGTTAGGGGGGGAACTCAAGGGAGTGTGGAGGGGATTCCACACGGTTGCTCCGGCGAACTCGCACCTTAGTACCATCGTATTCAAGGCTTGTCTTGAGGTAAGTTCACCAAAGAAGAAGATCTCTTTAGTGTCAAAGGACCCGGCGACTCCACCGCACCGGGGAAGGTGGAAGTGATTTTGTAAGGGCTTCTCCGCCTAGTTGTGGGGGCTAAATGAGAGACACCTATTTTAGTGCAATATTTGGAGGGTGCCTCCAAGGAGTGGATGTAGGTCAAGGTTTAACCGAACCATTATAAATCCGGTGTGTTCTTTTCTTATTATCGCTTCTGCACTTTGTTTGTGGTGATTTTGGTTGGAGTTTTATCTTTGGTTTTAAAATTTTCCAATTCACCTCTCTCTTGGTTAGCTTGGGCCAGTTCTATAGGGCTTAACATCCCTAACAAACTTTCAAGTGGTATTAGAGCAGGATTCATAAAATAAGTTTTTAAAAGCTTTTGAATTTTTTGATTCATGGCTAATCGTAATGTTGCGGAAGGTTATTCAATCATCAGACCTCCTTTATTTGAAAATATGTCATTTGATATTTGGAAAACTCGCATATCTATTTTCTTGCAATCGATATATTTTCGTATGTGGCATAAGATTTTAAATGGTTATTCTTCACCGTCACGAGTTTTAGACGGAATTAAAATTGATATTCCTTTTAATCAATATACTAAGGAAGAACAAATCAATGCTCAATTGAATACAAAATCTTTAAATTGTTTTTTCTGTGCCTTAAATTCAAAAGATTTTATATCAATCTCCACTTGCACTACTGGTAAGGAAGTTTGGGATAAACTTCACACCATATACGAAGGCACTAGTGAAATCAAGCAATCCAAGTTGAATATGTTAATGCATGATTTTGAATTGTTTTTCATGAAACCTTTATATATATATAATACTATGTACAGCTACATATATCTTAGCACATATTAACAATAATATAGATAAAAAATAAGCAATGGAGCATTATTTATAAAGATTTAACTTGGATTGATGGATGACATAAAACTGCTTTCTTCTTCAACTTTATGGGAGGATATCAAGCCATTTGTCTTGTAGTGAAGCTTAAAGAAAAAGAAAATGAATGAGGATGGGTGTGAGGTTTTTATGTACTTGAATAAAAAAAAGCTGCTTGCTCTTGTGATTTTTTTTAAAGCCATGTGTCTTGCTCTTTTCATCATTCTACCAGTAGAAAGTTAATAAAATAAATTAAAGATTTCCACTGAAATGAATTTGGCAGGGATAGAAAGCCAAAAGCATGTCTGCTGCTACTTATTACCTTCAACTAAAGTAACCCGTGGTCTCTGTGATATGAAGGCTTGCGTGAACCCTACTTTTCTTGGTTTATAACTTCGCAGAAGTGGACTTAGTAGAAATGAGCTTCTGGAGTTTGGGATAAGCCTCAACAGGGAAGTGAAATGAAGTGGAGGCTCTTGTGAAGTTTGTCCACAATCTGGAGTGCGACCCTTCCCTGGCCGCTTGTGGAGCTAGAGAAACGGGGTGGAGTTGTGGGAAAGTCGTGTGAGTGACTTGGTTTTTTCACTGTTTGGACGAGAGGGGGAGGCAAAGGTAGAGGTGTGGACGTCCTGTGATTTGAACCGTGAGAGGCTGGAAAGAAACTTGTGAATAAAGAACAAACTTTCACCTGGAGCTTGCGTGCATGGGAGGGGGAATAGTTGTAAAAAAACTATAGCTCTATTCAGCTTTGTTTTAACGAAGGAACTACGCACTCGGCCGAGGCAACATCCGCTCAATATTTTGGTTCAGCGAGAATTGCTGCGGGATTTAAGGGATTTGAGCAGAGATCTTCGCAGGTAAGCATTAGTTGTGATTTTCCACTTCATTTGACTTGTAAACTTTTATCCCCTTCATTTTTTAAAGAAGTTGACATTTCTCAATGCATCTATTAGCAACACCCATAGATCCTTTATAATGAGGTTGATGAGTATAAGATGACCATTATTAGTAGTCTCCATTTTCGATATCTTTCGAGAGAAATTAAACTGGGGCAATTTGTAACTGCCAAATATCTTGGTGCTGCAGTATTATTATTTCATCAACTAGATGAGAAGATGAAATGTTTGGATATCCAAGCACCTACAACTTCTTGGGGGAATAAAATATGAATTATCTTTTGACTTCGAGCAGCAAAATATATAGGTCAAGTTTAATTGAGCGAGGTAATTAGCATCCATCTTTAGTAGTTATTCCTGCCTCAAATTAGCCCTTTGATATTTCTAATTCATAAATATGTAACACCTCTAGCGATGGAAAGGCACGTCATTTGTTGTTCTCATTAGACTTACTTTCAAGCCATTTATCTTTAGCCTCCAAATAAATTTTAGAGACTTAAACAAGGGGAGTCATTCAAAAAGGTGGGAAAATTCTCACATTCCAAGTAACTTGGCAATTTAATTTTCTCTAGATTAAGGCTCATATTGGTGTTGTTCATCCATATTGTAGGCCTCGCACCCACGCATTTCTTTATATTTAAATTCCTTAGACATTTTGGTAGTTGAAGGTTGTCGAGCACACACTTAGCGGAATCAAAATTTTCTCTGAATTAATGAAATTCCAACTCGTGGCACATGATTTTGCACTGCAAGCCTCCTCGGCTTCCTTCACATTTAAAAAAAAATGATTATTATCCGGTGAAGCTGATTCATACGCTCCAATTCTTGTGATTCTAAAGCCATTCTTGTATTTAACATAAAATCCATCTAGTTGTTGACGATAATTTAGCTTTCTAATTCTATACATTCTGTAGAAATCATCCGAGGGCAATTACATGTAACACACATTTGTAGAGTTATTCATGTCTCTTGATAAGAAATTATGATGAATAAACTGTCCAGATTCATAGATTACGAGTTGCAAATGATATAGATTGCTTAGAAATCTTGGTAGTAAAGTTTGAAGAATCTTTAAGTATCGAAGACGTGATAGATATCCAATCATCTAAGGCATCATTTTAGGCAAGGAGGATAGATGTATAGTAAATGGATGCTTTTCGATGCTTAAAAAATTTGAGCATGTGCTTCATCAAAATCTTTATCATCTTCTTTATAATATAATTAATGTGTGCCAAATTTTTTTTTTTTATAAATTTACCAATCTTTTGAGTACCTTTAAATTGCTTCCTTTAATATCCCTCCATAGTCATTCCTAGAGACGGTTGAATGAAACCCATTGCAATCTATATTTGGACTAAATCATCTTTATTAAACTTATGATTTCTGGCTGACTGTAGGGGTCAACAGCATCTTGGACGTATGTCTTGCTTGAAAAGGAATACCAGCTAACCACCTAGTCTTATAAAATTCATGATGTTTGGTCTTTATAAAAGATGGGTAGGTAGCTCAATTTTTTGAAGTTAAGGCCGACATCTAGAGAAGTTCCTAAGTGGCATTGTACATATATAGGGTAGAATTCTTCTATAACTAATGCTATTAAAATTTTAATTTGATTAATTTCTAATATAATGCATGCTAGTTGAAAGTCTTCAAATCAGATATGCTTAAAATTTTAAAAATGGTTCAAAATATTTTTTTTGGAAAAGATTAGACTTTCTCAGATCCAACACCTCATCCTCATTGGTCATATTATCTAGACTCTACCCACGGGCGGGGAAGGTCTTAAAGTAAGGAAAGAGAAAAATGTAATAATATGCATGTAACCCCAGATGATTCTAGCTATTCCCTAGATCGTTAGATTTCTATATCATGTATTTCCTGAAATATTAAATTTTAATTACGAGAAAAAAAGATTTTATTCCTAAAGAGAGGCACACACACACATGCAAGAAATAAATCTAGAAAAATAGGTAATTTTTTATGATGCAAACAAAATAAATACATAAATATAAATAAAACCATCAGAGTAAAAGAAAGTCTATGACAAGTGTCATATAAATACAACTCAGTGTCTATAGAAAAGTAATAGTGAGGCCCCACCAACAATAATCGGAATTCTAATCCTACTGAATGATCCAAGTCTTAAAAATAAGACATTTAGTCTTCGTCTTCATCTTCAAGTCCATCTATAGATCGCCTTCCTTTGGTCTTCGTAGGGTTCGTCCTTCAGGAGGGTACCCAAATGAAAAAGAAATTCCATGTAAATGACATTTCTTTTCCCTTTAGATCCCTGGTATTTAAAATGCCTTATTTTTTAGGACTTTCAAAACTCGATATATTATATACAAATTATATCATTGAAAAAAGAAAATCTAGACTCTCAAGCATGATTATCTAAAATAGTTAACATAAAATATCCTAAGCATTTATATATATGGAAATGAAAATATTCATGCTACTCACACTTGGCCATGCTCTTATTTTTTGTAGTTAAAGGAATAAAGCACATGTAGAAAGCATTTACCTTATTATTATTTATTATTTTAACCCCCTTTACTAGCACTGCATGAGCATGACCACCATAATCATTATAAAGATTGCCCATAATCTTTGGGTAATCTATCGCACAAAAAATCATGAAGATAATAAAAAAGAAGTACAGTAAAATAGATCATTATAATCACCACAGCAAATTAAAGCAATTAGTACTAAATTATATTGGGTAATAAGTTCAAGTTGCTTTGTGTTCGGGTTTATTGGAGGTCCAAAGGAGAAACTTGATTTAGGTTTAAGTATTAATATCTTTGGATCAATTTTAATTAATTAATTTGGTTGGTTAGTTTTAATGCTTAACATAGCATTATCTAAAGTTTAAGTTGAATTAACAGATTTTAGAAGGTCCGGGTCATCCTATCTAGTAGGTTAAAGGGGTCCAAAAGGTGACTTCTAGAAACAGGTTAGGTTCTAGAATTTTTATTAAATATTATACCTTACAAGGAATAATTAAACTTTGAGTTTGATAGACTTGTAGTTTTTTATATAAAGTTATGAATTTTAATAGTTTCAGATCGTAGTTATCGAACTATGGTTGACCCTAGAGTTGAATTTTCAATTTAAGTTGGTTTCTAGAAAGATAATGTTTTTTAATAAATAAAATATTTTAATTATAGTTCAATACCTTTTAGTTTATCCAATTTGGATTTTTCTGGAATTAGTTACGATGTTTCAAATTTTGGTCAATTAATGAATTATCGAAATTACTTAATTAGGGATGTTTTAGCGATTTTAATTCAAATTAGCTACAAACCTTCTGTAATCATTCCCAAAGGTCAGGAATGACCTAAAGAGATGTTTCCAAGTTTTTGGGGAAATTTTTGAATTTTTCATAAATTTTAATTATTTAATTTAATTAAAAGGGTGGTTTTTAATTAGAATTAAATTAAGATTCAAATTGAAGCCCAATAAAAATGATTTTAATTTTTTTTTAATATTAAGGGTTTAATTCTAAAGAGTTGATATATTATGAGTAATTTTTTTGATTTAATCCAAATTTATTAGATTTTTTTTTAAGTTATTGGGGCCTAATTAAAGGGTGAATTAATGTTTGTTAATTAAGGGGTTTAAAGAGCCCTAAAGAAATCCTAGAAAATTCCAAGGGATTTAAGGTGTCACTAAGTTTAAATGTTTCATTTTTTGTGTGAATCAGAGGTGTACCCTAGCTCATAGAATTTCTCTAAATTTGCTAGATTGATCCTTAATTATTATCCTCAGGATGTCACTATGTTAAATAGGTTTGAATCAAGTATTAGATACTAACCCTTAGAGTAATATAAATGAAAAATGTAGTAACACATAACACACTATATCCTTAAAATTAGGAGAGCCTAAACTAGCTACTCGTGCATCCTACATATGCAAAAGGAAACTAAATAATTCTTAAGCACGATTAATGATACGATTAGAGAATGACTGGATTCCAATCATTCACTAATAATCTACCCCAAGAATGTTATTCACATGCATAGCTCATACTTTAAATCTCAAATGGATCTCTCAAAATTAGAGGATTTAAATATATATATATATATATATATAAATTTAAAATAGTTTTAAAATATAAATATATAGGTTTAAAAATAAGGTAATTAAAAATAATTTAAAATATTTTTATTCTTGAAAGATTTGATATTAATTAATTATTTATGGGTTTAAATAATAAAAACATATTTAAAATTAAAATTATATCCTAACTTAATTTAATTTTAAATTATTACATTTTTAAAATAATAATTTAATTATTTAAAATAAATTTATATAAAATATTTAATTTTTTATAAAATATTTAATATGATAATAATTTAAGTATTAATTAAACATTTAAAAATAGGGTTAATTTTGGCTCGTTCTCACAATTGAGTGAACCAAATCATATGAAATTTTAAACCTAGGTTCTATGAGTGAAGAGTATTCATGTGGGACCAATTTTTCACGTTATGAAATGCACTGTTCTAGTAGTTATTTTGATCTAGGTGTTCTAGTCTTGGGTTAGCGTTATACCTAAATTTATTGGATGGATTAAATCATATAAGGGTTTATTGCACTTGCATATTGTCCATGTTAATGTTTGTAGAAGAAATTGCAGTCTCAAACGCTCTAAATCGATGACAATTCTCCTTGGAACATTTGTGGTCTCAATTCACCGGAGATCTCGCCGTCGACAAGTGTTTGATGGTGGGTTTAGCTTGGCAAGGGTGGAGGGAAGTTGGGAGTGTTGAAACTCAATCACTATGAATTAGGTTGTTAAACATAAGCTTATGTCCCATTGGCTAACCAAGAGGGGGGTGAATTGGTAATTAAAAATTAATCCCTCTTTTTAATTTTTTAAATCGAAAAATAAACTTTAATGAGTTTTGTAGAAATAGATTTTTCAACCACAAATTAGAAACAAAAATAAACAAAGTAAAAAGCAACGAAAAATAAAAGACACATGATTTATAGTGATTCGGTCAAACTTGACCTACATCCACTTCTCGGAGGCACCCTCCGAGTATTGCACTAATACCACTAGTGACTCTCCTTTAGCACCCAAAGCAAGGTGGAGAAGCCTTTACAAAAAACTCTTTCCAAAAACTACCCGGTGCGGCAGAGAACTGTCGTCCTTTTACACTATCCCCAGTGTTGGCAGAGAACCGTTGTCCTTTTACACTCACCTGATGTAGGAAGAGAACCCTTCGGCTGTTCACACTCTCCAAGTTTGGGCAGAGAACCCTTCGGCTGTTCACACTCTCCTAGTGTGGGCAGAGAACCCTTTGGCTATTCACACTCTCCAAGTGTCGGTAGAGAACCGGATCTTCTTGACAGATCTTCTCATAAGAAATATAGAAGGAAGAAAGAAAAGAGTGAAGTAAATACAAATCAAAAGTAAAGATTATTATCTTTGAACACCAAGTGAAGCCTTCACACTCCAGTAGTAAGAATTCTCCTTCGAACACTCTTTTACACTCTCTCGTTGACTCTTCTTTCAATAGGCACAAAAATCAGTGGACAAAAAGATTTGGTGGTAGTCAAAATTGGACTTTATATAGGAGAGACAAGAAAAACCGTCCAAAAATTACAAATTATCAAGTAAATACGCATTGGATCGTCCCGTATGATCGTGGATCATCCTGGACGATTTTACTTAATTGCGCAGGAAACGAACCTCATATATATGGGTACGAAATGACTTCGTACACACATTTCATCCCGTACGAACTACGTTCATTCGGTATGAATGGTTATTCCATAGGTCGGTTCACAAAAACTACAGAACGTCACTAAAATTTTAGAGTCTGTTCACTTCGTCCTGGGATGAATATGGGTTCGTCCGGATGAAATTTTTCCATAGAGAAAATCATCCATGGACGAATACACTTTGTCCTGGACGATTTTACTCCATAGAGAAACTCGTCCTGTAACGAGTACACTTCGTTCTAAACAAAGATTTTTTAGAGAACATTTCATCTTGGGACGAATACACTTCGTCCTGAACGATCAGAACTTAGAAAAAATTTCTTCAACTTCTATTTCTTCCATTGCTTTTACGAGGAGATAACTGACCTGATCGTCCCGTACGAACTATGTTCGTCCCGTACGATCAATACAAATTTCTCAAGATCTCTTAAAGTGTGTGTGTGTATTTACTCAATTACAATCACTCCATCTCAAACTTAATTCAAAGAAAAATACAAATTTTAAATACACAAATTATCTCATGCTGAATTTGATTTGAAGTCTTTATAGTTTAGAGTTTGATTTTCCTGAAATGTTAGTACACACAAGAGCAAAAACAACTCTTTCAAAAAGTGTTAGGAGATAACTATACATAAAACAGTAATATTTGAAATCATCAAAACTATACAAGTTGTAAGAATGTAAAACATGCAAATAGCAACTCTCTTAACAATCTCCCCATTTTTTATGATGGAAAAATAATTATTGTTTGTATAATTTTCAAATTCAAAAAATCTCCTAAATTCTCCCTAAATTGATGAACATGTGTAAATAAGGAGGCATTTTTTAGAAATATACAACAAATAAAAATAAAACAAACACACAACGTATACAACATTCACAAAACACAAAACAAAAAATAAAATAAAATAAAAAACAGACACACACACATACAATATGAATCAAACAAAACCAAAACCACGATACAAATAATTTCTCCCCCTTTTTGACAACAGCAAAAAGTAAAGAAGAAAAGACTTAAAATGTAAGCAGACATATGAAAATCATTTGATAATTCAATCTTGAAAGTGATTCAAAAAAGTTATGCAAATAAAATTAAAATATTAGGCAAATCATATTAATTTAAAAAATTTAAAAAGAGATATAACATTGATAATAGAAAGAATATATAAAAAACATGAGTCAACTTAGACTCTTAGATAGAGAAAATCATTGCAAAAAGGATGAATAGAAAATTTATATATTTCAAATTTCAAGACAGAATATAAATGTACAGTAGATCAATTTGAATTAAGAGATTAAAAAATAATGAAAAGAATTAATTACCACATGTGACGCTTTACGCATCTTTTTCAAATTATTGGCACATTTTTGTGCATCTTTTTACTTTTGGGCTTATTTTGTGCCTCTTTTTCTACTTACGAACCATTGTGCATTCCTTTTAATTTTTCTATATTTGTACATTTTTTCAAGAGTAATTTTGATCTTTCCAAAATCAATAATAAAAAACTTTAAATTTTTCTAAGTACATAAATATTTATTGATAAATGAAATAAAAAATAAGAAAATATCATAATTGCAATAATACTATTAGAATTAATATAGTCTAAATAAGAGACATGAAATTGACAATCTTAATTATATCAAGTTATAAGCAGAACTTATATTTGAAACAAAATTAGATTTTCTAATTAATTTAATTTTGACTTGCATTTAAAAGTATAGCACTATTAAGATAAAAAATCTAATAATTTTTATAAAGGCTAACACACATTTCAATACCATTAAAGCCAAAACACAAGAATATATATTGATATCACTATGAAGATATTACAATCTACGTTCAGGATATCAATACAAAAAAAAAACATCTAAAGAAAAGAAAATACAACAAACTTACTTATAATAACAATTAACACAAAAACTATAGAAAATATATAAAATTAAGTGCAATTATCACTGTGAAGGATCCTGATTTGGAGAAGGAGGAGGAGTTGCAGCACCGAAGATGTTAAAGTAAGTACTCGTCATAAGCACATTGGTACTGATATCACTCTTCTGATCCCTCATAAAATTCATGTCATGCTGATACTATGCAGCCTACTGCTTAAGATGAGTCTCAATTTGATCAAACGTTGATAAAAATGAGTCTCTATGCGATCAAATCGTTGAACCAAATCCTGATAATTTGGTTCATTGGCGGGTGCAGGTGCAGCTTCTAGTTCTTCCTCTGTATCACTAATGACATGTGTTTTATTTGGTTCTTCTTTGAAGATTGCTCTAAATTATCCATCGTTATAGTAGAGCGGTTCTTCAAACTCTTGATCAGGATGAATCAAATTATATTTCTTGTCCAGGATGTAGGCAACTAGATGTCCTAAGGCGATGTTCTTCTTTTTCTTATACTCTACATATCCAATTTTAGACAGCCCATAAAGATAGTCAATGATAAGTTGGGCTTCATTTATAGGTTCTTTAGTCATGATCAAGAAGGTCACCATAGAAAGAAGAGGGGTAATGTTGATTCTATCACCAGCTTTAGGAATTATAGAAGTTCTAAGGACATGCTGGATGGTACGTGCATTTCGAACGAGACCGAATACTCTAGCCACATATTCGTTCAGATTGTTTCCTCTAATCACATTATTAATTTCATTCCATGCATAATCATGAGTGTTGATCAAGTGATGGGCTCTAGCTACCTCTGTCCTTAAATTCAAAAAGGCTCCTAAGTCAGCCTTGGTGATTTTAACTTTTTGTTTGAAGACAAAGAAACGGATTATAGAGTGGTCAGAATTAAAGGACATGTTGGCGAGGAAGTAGTCAAAGGTTTCTTTATTGTAAGTATAAATGAGGGTAAGGATAAAACCAAACTATATTGAAGCAAATAAGTTCATCACCTGAAAGGTAAGTTGTTCTTGGATTAGGATTCTGGAGGGTGTGATCTTTGCTGAGACAAACCTAGGAAAAGATTCCTCATTCCCTTTGGAAAGAAAATTCTCAGAAGAATTTCTATGTGATTTCTTTGCTAGAATCTTTGTCTCTTACTTGAACTTGCCATCCGGAAGAAGATCTAGAGTACCAAAGAGATTGAAAGTGAAGTTTTGAGTGTGACTGTTGAGTTCAAAAGCCTTTCTATTTATTGAAAATGACATGTTCATACCAGACGAAAAAATTTCATCTTGTACAAATTTTTTGATTCATCCCGTACGAAAAAATTTCATATGGACGAACCAATGCGTCAAAATGAAACGGCTTTTCGTAATCAACACAACTTACAAAGCGTCCTTTTGTACAGACTTTTACCAGACTAGTCGTACAGACGAGCACGTGTTTGACTTGGGATGATCAGAACTTATGATTGTTTTAATGGCAGTTAAAACTGTGCCCTACATCAAACCGAGATCTGTTCGTCCGGACAAACCAAAGGTTCGTACGTATGAAGCTCGTATTAAAACTACCTTATCCATTCAAATGCTTTATTCATTAGTCCTATCGTTTGAAAAATATTTCATCCCGGATGATCTCGACGTTCATACAGACGAAGTGACAATAAAACACTGAAAACTGCACTCAAACGGTTCAAAATCAGACAGATTGACACACTACACAAATAATCCCGTATGAAAAACTTCGTCCAAGACGATTGTCACTCAAAATTTTCAAATTTTTGCACTCAATCAAAAAACTAAAACACAAACACACTAAAAACATAAAACAACGGGCAAAAACATTTTCATTTAAGCATTCAAATCAATCACACCAGGCCTTGTTCTTAATGCACTGAAAGTATCAAAGGCTAAAGGTTTTGTAAAAATGTCTGCAAGTTAATTTTCAGTAGAAATATGAGTGAGTTTAATTTCTCCTTTGGATACATGATCCCTTATGAAATGATGCCTTATGTCTATATGTTTGGTTCTTGAATGTTGAATATAATTTTTAGAAATACAAATAGCACTAGTGTTATCACAATAAATTGGAATAGTGCCTATAGGTAATCCTAAATCAATTAACTGTTGTTTCAACCAAAGAACTTGTGTCACATAACTTCCTCATGCAATGTATTCAGCTTCTACAGTAGATAGGGCTACTAAATTTTGTTTTATACTAGACCAAGAGATTAGAGAATTTTCAATAAATTGACATGTTCTAGAAGTGTTTTTTTCTATCCACCCTACAACCTGCAAAGTCAGAATCTGAATAATCAATTATTTCAAATGAAGAGCTAAACTTATGATACTAAATTCCTAAGTTCTGAGTTCCTAACAGATATCTTAAAATCCTCTTCATTGCTGTCAAATGTGATTTTTTTGGATCTGATTGAAATCTAGCGCATAAGCAAACACTAAATATGATATCGGGTCGGCTAGCAGTCAAGAAAAGTAAAGATCCAATTATCCCTCTATTTTTTTTTTTTTTGATCAACAGATTTTCTCTTAGGGTCCTTATCCAACTAACTGAGAAACTCATTGGTGTACTAACAGGTTTAGCATTATCCATTTCATACTTTTTGTGGATATCCTTAATATACTTTGACTAACTAAGAAATGTACCTTCCTCAATTTGCTTAATGCTAAATTCTAGAAAGTAACTTAAATCTCCAATTAGACTCGTCTCAAATTCACTACTCATTCTTTTAGAAAAATCATCACAAAAATTTTTATTTGAAGATCCAAAATGATATCATCCACATAAATTTGAACAATGAGTATATCCTTCCACATTTATTTAAAAAGAGAATTGTATCCACACTTCCTTTTTCAAAAGATCTTTCAAGTAAGAAGGTACTCAACCTCTCATACCAAGCCCTAGGTGCATATTTCAATCCATATAATGCATTTTTCAACTTGAAAATATGATTTTGGTATTTAGAATTTTCAAAACCTAGTGGTTGTTCTACAAAAATATTTTCTTGAATTACCCCATTTAAAAAGGCACTTTTCACATCCATTTGATACAATTTGATTCCTCTAAAACTGGCAAAAGCTAGCAAAACCCTAATTGCAACAAGTCTAGCTACAGGGGAAAAAGTCTTCTCAAAACCAATCCCTTCAATCTGATTATACCCCTTAGCAACTAATCTAGCCATATTTCTAATTACTACTCCTGAGTCATTCATTTTATTTTTGAATACCCACTTAGTTTCAACTACACTTTGATCCTTTGGCCTTGTAGTTAATTCCTAAACTTTATATCTTACAAATTGATTGAACTCTTCTTGCATGGCCAAAATCCAAAATTCATCTAAAATTGCTTGATCAATATTTGTGGGTTCTATAGTTGAAATGAAGGCTGAATGATTGACTTCTTTGTTTAATCCACACCTAGTCCTTAAACCCTCACTTGGTTCACCTATAATTAATTCCCTTGGGTGGTTTTTAGAAAATCTCAAATCTCTAGAAAAAGGATTATCTATCTCCAAATTTTCTTCCATATTTTCTTACAAATTTTCTTTCATATTTTCTTCCAAATTTTCTTTCAAATTTATTTTATCAATCTTTTGGGAGTTAATCTCAATCTCATCTTCTATATTATTTGGCTCTTCCATATTTTAAGATTCATCAAATACAACATGTGTGATCTCCTCAATTATCAAAATTATTCTATTAAATACTCTATAAGATTTTCCAACACTTGGGTATCCAATAAAAATTCCTTCATCAGATTTTGGATCAAATTTTCCTAAGTCATATTTTTCATTGTTATGAATGAACACCTTGCAATCAAAAAATATGCAAATGAGACAAATTTGGTGTTCTTCCTTTTAGCAATTCATGGGATGTTTTATTTAGTTTAGATCTCACATTCACCCTATTCATAACATAACATGCAGTGCTAACCGCCTTAGCCCAAAAATATTTAAGAAGTGAGTATTCTGCCAACATTGCTTGGACGGCTTCTATTAATGTTCTGTTTTTCCTTTCGACTACCCCATTATGCTGAGGGTTTCTAGGTGCAGAAAAATTATGATCAATTCATTTCTCCTTACAAAATTCTTCAAATTTCTCATTCTCAAATTCTCCTCAATGATCACTTTGTATAGAAATAATTTCACACCCTAGTTTTCTTTGAATCAAAGTCAAAAATTTTCTAAATTCTTCAAATGATTCATTCTTATGAAATAGAAATCTAACCCATGTGAATCTTGAGTAATCATCCAAAATCATAAATCCGTATACCTTCCCTCCTACACTCACAGTTTCAAATGGTCCAAAAAGATCCATATATAAAATTTCTAATGATTTACTAGTTCTAAGATCCTTATTGGACTGAATAGAGGACTTCACTTACTTTCCTAATTGACATGCATCACAAAGGTGATTCTTAGTATAGTATAGTTTTGGTATACCTTCAATAAGTTCCTTTGGGTAATCCTTTTAAGACTTTTCATGCTAGAATGATAAAGTCTCCTATGCCAAAGCCATGACTCATCAGATACAGTTTTCAAACAAAAAGCAGTATGAGATTGAATATAATTCAAGTCTAGCATATAAATATTATTTACCCTTTTACTATTCAAAACCTCTTTACCATTTAGTCTTAATATGCAGCTAGTAGGAAAAAATTTCATAAAATATCCTTTATCACATAGCTGGTTTATACCAAACAGGTTATGCTTTAAGCCTTCAACTAATAACACATTCTCAATGTAAAATTTATTAAGATTTCTAGTCATACCTGATCCAACCACCTTCCTTATGGTGTTATCTCCAAGTGTAACCTTGCCTCCACTCCTGGCTTCCAGCGATATGAATTGTACAGTATCTCAAGTCATATGCTTTGAACATCCGCTGTTCAGGTACCATATGCTCTCATGAGATCTTGTGTGAGAGCGATCCTGCAAAATTATATCAAACATTAGACCTGGGAACCCAAATAAGTTTGGGTTCTCCTTTTGGTAATTTATAATCAGATGCATGTATGATTTGTCTAGATTTATGCATCTTAGGTCTCCACACCAAATAATTTTTCATCTTCAAAGTACAAGTGTGAGCTATATGTCCAAAGAATCCACAATTATTATATTTTACTTTTGGAAATGGTTTCCTAAGTCTTCTACCATTCATCTGTCTATTCAGGGATTGCATAAATTTAGGATACAGAATATGATTAGTAAAATCTTCAAGTTTATAGGGTATCATATTATCCTCAAGAGCTTTTATCATTAATTTGTAAAATAAATTCATATCTTCCAAAATTGATTTGTATAATTTGATCTATAAATCCTGCTCTCTGATTCATCCTTAAAATTTTTAAAATCTTTTTCAAGTTTAGCATAGGATGATTTTAAATTTTCATATTTTTTATTCAAGTTATCAAACTCATCAAGTAATTTCATGTGGTTGTCATCAATTAAAGCATGATCTTTCCTAAGTATTTCATGTTCCTTTTGTAATTCTTCAAACTCTAAACTTAGACTAGCATGTATTTTCTTCATTTTCTTATATGCATCATGCATGTGTTAAGAAACTTCAAAAAGTTCATCATAGATTAAATCACATACATCTTCTTGATATAAATGATCAAGACTATCCGCTATTAAGCATAGATCAGTGACTTCTTCTTCCTTCTCACTCTTTGATGAATTTGAAGTTGAGTCCGCCTAAAAAGCTGTTTGAAACTTTTTATTGTCCTACTTTACAATTAGTTTCTCCTCTACCTTCTTCTTCCTAGGAGTAGCCTTGATTTTTGGGCATTCAGTCTCTACTCCAATGCTGACGTCTCTTCTACTTCCTCTTCAGAAAGCTTTTGAATTGTCTAGTCATCAATGCGATATCGTCTTCATCCTCAGGTTGTGAGGGTTCACTCTCAGACTCTTCCATATTTAGTGCTATATTCTTCACCCTTCGTGGTTCACCTGCATCAATCTTTCTTTGGCTAACTCCTTACTCGTAAGCAATTAGCGAACAAAGAAAATTGTCAATAGAGTAAATGTTTAGTTCTTTAGAGTCTATAATTGCAGTAATTTTAGCATCATAGGTAGTAGGCAAACAACGAAAAATCTTATTAAGCATTTTAACATTTGTTATTTCCCTACCCAATGAATGCAAAGAGGTGACTATTTGTGTGAATTTTGTGTACATATCAGAAATGGATTCATTTGGTTTCATACGAAATAATTCATAATCATGCAATAAGATATTATGTCTAGATTGCTTAACCTTATTAGTCCCTTCATAAGTTATACAAAGTCTATCCCATATGTCTTTTCCAGTTTTACAAGTGGAAACTCGCATGCAGTCTTCTGATTTTAAAGCACAAAAAAAACTATTCAAGCATTTGGCATTTAGTTGTGCTAAGTCACGTTCTTCTACTGTCCAGTCTGTAAAAGATGTTTTAACTCTAACTCCGTCAACTAATCTTGTTAGTTTTGTATATCCTTCCTGAACTAAGATCCATATATGATAATCAAGTTACTGTAAAAATGTAGACATGCGTGTTTTCCAAAAATTAAAAGGTATGTTGTCGAACAGTGGAGGTCTAGTTATAGAGTAACCCTCGGGTGTATTTTGGTTTCCAAATGAAGCCATCTACGTTAACAAAAAAGTAGTATAAACTTATGATTTTGAAACAAAGCTCTGATACCATTTGTTGAAACTCGATCACTACGAATTAGGTTGTTAAACCTAAGCTTATATCCCAGCGGCTTACCAAGAGGGGGGTGAATTGGTAATTAAAAATTATTCCTTTTTTTAATTTTTTAGACTAAAAAATAAACTTTAATGAGTTTTGTAGAAATAGATTTTTCAACCACAAATTAGAAAAAAAATTAACAAAGTAAAAAAGCAAAGAAAAATAAAAGACACAAGATTTATAGTGGTTCAGTCAAACTTGACCTACATCCACTCCTCGGAGACACCCTCCGAGTATTGCACTAATACGACTAGTGACTCTCCTTTAGCACCCACAGCAAGGTGGAGAAGCCTTTATAAAAACTCTTTCCACCACTATTCGGTGCGGCAGATAACCGTCATCTTTTTACACTATCCCTAGTGTTGGCAGAGAACCGTCATCCTTTTACACTATCCCCAGTGTTGGCAGAGAACCGTCATCCTTTTACACTCTCCCAATGTAGGCAGAGAACCCTTCGGCTGTTCACACTCTCCAAGTGTGGGTAGAGAACCCTTCGGCTGTTCACACTCTCCAAGTGTTGGTAGAGAATCAGATCTCCTTGATAGATCTTCTCACAAGAAATCTAGAAGTAAGAAAGAAAAGAGTGAAGTAAACACAAATCAAAAGTAAAGATTCTTATCTTTAAACACCAAGTGAAGCCTTCACGCTCCAGTAGTAAGAATCCTCCTTCGAACACTCTCTTAAACTCTCTCCTTGACTCTTCTTTCAATAGGCACAAAGATCAGTGGACAAAAAGATTTGGTGGCAGTCAAAATTAGATTTTATATAGGAGAGATAAGAAAAACCATCCAAAAATTGCAAATTATCAAGTAAATATGCATTGGATCATCCCGTATGATCGTGGATCGTCCTGGATAATTTTACTTAATTGTGCTGGAAATGAACCTAATATATATGGGTACGAAATAACTTCCTACACACACATCATCCCGTACGAACTAGGTTCGTCCGATACGAACGATTATTCCATAGGTCGGTTCCCAAAAACTGCAGAACGTCGTCGGTTCACTTTGTCCTGGGACGAATATGAGTTCGCACGGAAGAAATTTTTTCAGAGAGCAAATCGTCCAGGGACTAATACACTTCGTCCTGGACGATTTTACTCTAGAGAGCAACTCATCCTGGAACGATACACTTCGTACTGAACAAAAATTTTCAAGAGAACATTTCATCCTGGATGATCAGGACTTAGAAAAATTTTCTTCAACTTCTATTTGTTCCATTGCTCTTACGAGGAGATAACTGACCTGATCGTCCCGTACGAACTATATTCGTCCCGTATAATCAGTACAAATTTCTTAAGATCTCCTAAACTGTGTGTGTGTGTATTCACTCAATTATAATCACTCCCTATCAAACTTAATTCAAAGAAAAATACAAGTTTTAAATACACAAAATATCTCATGCTGAATTTGATTTGAAGTCTTTGTAGTCTGGAGTTTTATTTTTCTGAAATGTTAGTACACACAAGAGCAAAAATAACTCTTCAAAAAAGTGTTAGGAGATAAGTATATATAAAATAATAATATTTGAAATCATCAAAACTATACAAGTTGCAAGAATGTAAAACATCTAAATAGTAGCTCTCTTAACAGGGAGACCTCACACAAGACAAGGCTCGAGCTTGGAGAGCTTGGAAAGAGAGAAAAAGTAAGGTCCCTCTTAAAGAAACCTGGACACGCCAATTTATAGATCTAAGCTTTATCTTAGGCTGAATTAGGGGGGAATTAAGTTCAATTGGTCATGGTTTGAGGGAAGGAATCATTATGAATGTGTTTAAAGCATTAAATGGGTAGAATTTGACCAAAATAGGTCAATTTGATGATTTGACACTTGGGTTGATTAACTCAAAGGTTGACCAAGTCAATATGGTCAATTGGACCCAAGTGGGTGAAGGGTTGAGCCAAGAATGAATGGGAATGGATCAAGACTTAAATAAAGGTCACTATAGTCATTTGGGTCAACCTAGGTTGACATGATCAACTAGGTTGACTTAGGCCCGAGTATGGACTCCATAGATTGAGTTTGACCAAGTAAACACAAGGGAGGTGGGGGATTTATTAAAATGAGCTTTGAAATTGATTTGAAATTAAATGGAGGGTATTTGGGTTAATTGGGTCAACCTGATTTGACCTGGTCAACTACGATGATGCAAGGCATTTTTATGGTCTCAACTGACCTAGTTTGACCCATTGAACTCAAGGGAGGTGGTCTTGGAGTCTGGCTTAGTTACTTTGACCAAGTCACCCCCCTTGACCAAGAGTTTGATGAAAAACAAGATCAACAACTGTAGTTTCAAAGTTATCTGATTCTTAAAAGGCCATGGAGGCAATGGGGAGTATTTTGATTGTAACTTAGTATAGCTTATGTTGAAAGCGTACAAATGACATAATTTTTTGGTCCCTCTCACCAAGAATATGCATTTCAAAGAATAGCCTTCATGGAAAAAATTATAATTGTCGGCTCAAGAAAAATGACACGAATGCATAAATCCCGCTTTGTAGTCGTAGGATTCCATTTCCCTTAAGTCATATTAAAATTAACCAGATTTCCCCTGAGGGGAGAGTCAGGGTTTATAGATCTGGGCTTCTTACTTCCTATGAGCGCAAGTGCCCATAACTAATTACCCCTCTTACTACGTAAGAGAGAACTCTCAATTAAGGATGAATCAATTTTAGATATTTTTAGTCTCAATAGTGGTGAAGATGAAGGTAAACCTGATCAAGATCCCATGGTTGCCTCATCCTGACTATATCATAGATATCAATCTACTAACACTAACAATTATTGACCGTAGTGTCCAGGGAATCTGATTAGCAGCCATGGGTTGCCTCCTCTCAGGGATCCCGAGTAGACTGAAGTGGTTATATATTGATTATAGTTTTAATTTAATTTTAGTTGGGGCTTAGTACTTCCTTAGAAGTTGCCCATTAATTTATTTAGTTTGGGGCTTACGGATGCAATTAGGAGTTGCCCGTTCATTTGTTTAATTTGGGGCTTACGACTCTAATTAAGAGTTGCCCGATGGTTAGAGGCTTATGGATCTAATTAGGAATTGCCCTGATAGTGGGAATTATGGCCTCTTTAAGTGGTAGCCCGAAGAATTTCAGTTGGATATGTCTTATGGCTTCCTTAGAAGTTTCCTAACGGTGGGTCTTACGACCTAGCCCTGTAAGCTAAGTGGCCCGAGTTGTGGGTCCTACAACCTAGTCATTTAAACTAGAATGCCCATATGAGGGGTCTAAGTTTGTGTTATCCCCTAAATATTTCCCGTAAAGGTCAGACTTACGGCTTCTATTAGAAGTGGCTTAGGGTTTTAATTGGATTTTATGAGTTAGGTCAAATTTACCTAAAACTTTTCCCTAAGATCGGGCTTACTGCTTTCCTACGAAAGTTGCCAGGTAGTGGGTCTTACAACCGAGTTCTTATAAACAAGGCTGCCCAATAGTTTAAATTTAATTGTTTATTTGTTGGGTTAGTTTGAATTTGTGATTTTGATACTTCAAAGCTTTGACACTTGTGTTAGTGTCTTTTGTTGTTTTGTACTTGTAGTCTTTTCCTTACAACAGTTGTCCACTACTCTACTTTTTTTAGCACTTTTGCTTTACTAGCTTTTTCGTACTCAGCTTTTCTTGCTTTTCAGAACTCTATTTTACCTGCAGTAGTTAGATTCATTTAATTTCATTTATGATGCACTGACTGCTCATTTATTTATTTGCATGTTCGTAGCCACTGGTTGCAGTAGTTGAGGCTCGTAGTTGTAGAGGATAGAGCCCAAAGATAGTTGCACGAACTCGTACAAGAGGGACTTTGGAGAACTTGCAGAGGAGTTCAGTTTAAGTGTGTTGAGTTGTTGCCATTGTCAGAGAGTTTGAGAGCAATTTGTATAAGAGACTTGGGGAGTTGGCGAGGATTCTTTTGAGAGCTTGTATATATCTGATTAGTGAAAACAGTCTTTTTTCTTTGTTGTATTTTTATTTTAAAATATCTCATCTCATTATTCAAATAATTAACCAATAGACCAATTCTATGTTCCGTTGCTTCAAAAATTTTTAAATAACTCTCAAATTTTATATAATTAAATTAGTTTTAAAATGATTTATCACGCTCTTTGTTATCTCACTAACTAGAATGAGAGGTGATGAGTTGAAGATCAGAGATCTCAAATGTTTCAAAGAGAAATAATATTCGAAATATCAAAACAATTCAAAGTCTTCCACTTAATATTACTTGCGTTAGAATCTTTAAAGAGAGGTCTCATTTAGAGACAATTAAGATAGTTTCATCTAAAGTCCTTCGAGTTATCTGAAGAATAAATTTTTTTTGGGCTAAGACGATAGCCAACAAATTATCATTAATGATGAGCGACACTTGTGAGAGTAATGAGTGTTTGTAAGTTCTCCACTTCCGCGTCTTTGATGACATAGGAGACTTTGAAGATCTCAATTAATCAATCATTTTGATTAATTTTAATCATATTAATTTTATTAAAACTTTATTAACTAAATTAGTTAATGGATACATAAAAATTAATTTTGATATATTAGTTAATTTAATATTCAAATTGAATTTGCCTTTGAATTTTAAGGAAATTTTGGCAGCCTCCCGGCGTCTCCTTCCCGTTGAGGGAGAAATCGGGATGGCACTGCCGTAATTCTTCCTACCCAGACCTAAGGTCGACGGCGTAGGTTCTTTGATTTCAAACCATCTCACCAGGATCTAAAATCGACTACGTGAGGTCTTCAATTTGGAATCATTCGCCAAAATCTAAGATCGATGGCGCGAGTCTTCAAAATTTTAAAATCATCTGCCTGGGTTAAAAATCAACGGTGCATGTCTTCAATTTCAAACCATCCCGGTCATACCTAAGGTACGATGGCCGAGGTCTTCGATTTTTTTAACATTCAATCTTCCCTTCTTTATTTTATATATTTTTTTATAGTTACATTATATTATTTTAATTATATTAATATATAACAATATATTATGATATAATATATAATAATTATATTATCATATATTATATATAATATAAGAGAGGGAGAAGGAGATCGAGAAATAGAGAGAAGCACGATCGAGCATTGAGGAGGGCTCGATTGTTGACCTTGATTTTGTCAAAACTCTTGGTCAAAGAGTTTGACTTGCTCAAATTGATCAAGTCAAGACTTAAGACCTATCCCAATCAATTTCTTGGGTCAATCTGAGTCTGTCGAGCCCGGGCCCATGCCTTGGGTCAACCTGGTTGACCAGGTCAACCTAGGTTGACCTAAATCAATCCATTTAAGCCTAGATCAATTCAAATCAAATCTAAACCTATTCATGGCTTGATCCCCACTCCCAATTGACCTAATTGACTAA
Source organism: Dendrobium catenatum (assembly GCF_001605985.2). Taxonomy (NCBI): domain Eukaryota; kingdom Viridiplantae; phylum Streptophyta; class Magnoliopsida; order Asparagales; family Orchidaceae; genus Dendrobium; species Dendrobium catenatum. Next base: position 228,563 of record NW_021319484.1, on the reverse strand, counting down.
TTTGACCAAGTCAAATGTTGACTTGGTCAAATTAAGCCATTAATAGGTCTTAATAACCTATTAAAGCCCATTAAGAGCCCAATTAAGGCTCTAATTGATTCCCCTTGGTTTAAAATTCAGAACCACGGCTCTAATGATTGAATTTCCCTCCCAATCACCTCTGTATCTAATCTAGACCGTTGTTGATTACTCCAAGGCTTTAAATATACTTTTTAGGGCTCCAAATAGGGGACTTTTGCTCTTACTTTCTGGAGAGACCGCCTGAGGCCTTGAAATTTTTTGAGAGAGCTCCCACATCCTTTCTCCACCTTCCCCAATCGAATCTCGATGACCCCAAGCCGCCGGCAACGTCAACTCGGGCAAACCGAGGCCAAGGGAGGTCCAGAGCTTTGTTCGTCCGATCGAGGCCTTTTTAGAGCTCGATATCAAGATGAAGATTGTTCGTGAGGCTTCCACGAGTCAAACGAGCCCAAGATCGTCCAAATCCACCTTGTGGATTGAGGTAAAACCGAAACCCTAGTCTAGGACACTTAGATCTAAATAGGTTTCTGTACAATGCATTTTAGATCAAAATAAAACCTCCCCACGGTTGCTCTTCTCATGTAGAACTTAGATCTCAAATTTCATGTAATTTGGTCAACTAAGTCTAGAGAATGAGAGAAAATTACTTCAGGGCTGGGGATCAGCGTGTGCATGAGCGGCTTGATTCTTGGGTCGTTGATCTTGAGATCGACGGCCTGGATCACGCCGTCCCATGATCAGTGGTTAACCGCGTGGGTTGATCCGGTGTTCGGGCAACAGTACGGCTCGATCTGAGCCATCCGTTTGATTTCACGCAAGATCGGACGGACACCAGGGGGCACTGACGTGGCTTAGTGGGAAGTCGTGTGGGTCCCACCGCCCGAAATCATGGCGTAATGATTGGCGGCAACGCAATCATTACCCATAATTGGAGCGCCTCCACCGCCGTGCCATGTGGTCTGCCGGGCCCCGTCCCCGATTATTTTAAATGAAATAAATATTTTAATTAATTTTAAACCTATTTTCACTTAAAAAATCGTAGAAAATCCAATTCTCGTCCATTTTTCACGCACAATATATCAAATTGCTCAAATTTTTATCCTCTTTAATTTAAAATGATTTTTATTCAGAAATAATAATTATATTTGTAATTAATTTAAAAACAGCAAAAATACTATTTTAAAAATATCATTTTAATTTTGTTTTATTATATTATAATTTCTTTAATTATAATACTAATAGTAACTATTATTTTAATACTTTTGTTACTGTTTTAATTATTAGTATTATTATTATTATTATCATTATTTACATAGATATAAAGTATTTCTTTTAAATACTAGTGTAATTATTATTTTTTTAATTATTCAAATTACTTAAAATATTATAAATAATTAAGGTATTATTACTGATATTATATATATATATA
>NW_021319484.1:169605-224188 GCF_001605985.2 Dendrobium catenatum | reverse complement strand
CTGTGCTACTGTCGATACGACAAACGAATATCATCGACAATTTATTATGCCCATGGTGGGATCCATTGGAGAGCTGATGGAGGAACTTTTGAAGTTTTCTGAGAAGAACCCCAGCTTGGGAAGAATTTACTGTTATTCAGTCTATCAGTTGTGGAGAGCTCGTAATGACATGAAACATCACCGGATGTGTAGATCAAATTCAATGATTGCTGCTGCTGTTTTATCCTTGCTGCCTGAAACGTTCAAATGGCCTATAATGGAGCAATGGAGTACCAACCAGTCTTATGGGCTGTCTCCTTTTAAACTTTGGTGCCCCCCCCCCCTCCAGGATGGCTTAAATTTAATTTTGATGCAGCTTTATTGCCCTCTAATCAAGCTGGATTAGGTGTGGTTGGCCGTGATCATCTTGGTAAATTAGTATTTGCTGCTGGGAGATGTACTGAACATTGGGATGCCTTTCATGCTGAAATCTTGGCTGCGGCTACTATCAAGGATCTCTTATTGGACTGGATGCTGAAAGTTGATGGGCTTATCATTGAAGGGGATTGTATTAATGCAATCCAATGGCTGCAGAATCTTTATGATAGGAGACATCCAGTGCACCGCAAGAGTGAGGGACCGGACCTCTCGTTCCTCCTGGAGTTTAATAAGGTGATATTCAAGTATATACCAAGGGCCAGTAATCGTGCAGCTGATTACTGTGCCCATTTTGCTTTAGCTGGCAATTTTAGTTTTGTGGATGTGAATAATGATGAATTCCCCTTAGCACTTTTGTCTCTGCTAAGGGAGGATAGTGATAGGGTATAGTTTACAGTTGAGGTTTTTTACTTGTATTTAGTTTTGCTTCTTTTTTAATGCAAATGCAGATATTCAGCTCCTATATCTAAGGACATGGTGTGTTTATTACTTTTGTATGTTCCATGCATTTCTTACCTAGATGGTTAGTGTGAAACACAATTTAAACCTTTATAACATAGTGACACCGTAAGGATAATAATTAAGGACCCATCTAGCGAACTTTGAAATTTTCTAGTGTTTAGGGTAGATCACTGATTGACATGAAAACCTCAACATTTAAACTTAGTGACATCAAAAAACCTCCTAGAATATTCTAAGAAATTTTAGGGCTTGTTAGACCCCTTAATTAACCAACCATAATTAACCTGCTAAATAAGGCCTCGAGAACTTCTAAAAATTACAATAAATACATTTTAGGTTGAAAAATTACCCATAATACCTTTATTTGTTTAGAATTTTACCCCCAACCTTAGATAAATAGGGCTCTTTAGTTTGACTCTTGGTTAACCTTTAATTTAACCTTAGGTAGAAATTACTATTTTGCCCTTAACAAATTATTAAAAATTATTAAAAATTCTAAATTTTCTCTAAACACTTGGGAATACTTTATCAGGTCATTCCTGACCTTTGAGAGTTATTTAAATCAGTTTGGAATTGATTTGGATCAAAACGATAAAATCTGCCCTTTATTAGATAATTTAGAAAATTCCATAAATACACAGAACTTAGAAAATTCATAACTAATTGTAGAAAATTCCAAATTAGGCAAACTCACTTGCATTAGACTCCTATTAGGGTCAAGTATTTATGAAAAATATTAGGTTTCTAGAAAATGGCCTAAACATCTAAATTCAGCGTAGTACCTGTCTAACTACTCATATTTGTTGCGGATCTATGGCTTATGATTTTGATGATAGCAAACATTCTTTTTCTCTATGACTGCTTTCTACTAACATTTCAGGTTCACACGATTGGACTGAAATTTGGAATCAGCTCAAGATTGGGTAGACTAGGTTTGAGTTAGTTTGTACACTTTTTCCTTTCTTGAGTCTATTGTATTTATTGTGGCTTCTGTTGCTTTATAATGTATAAGAGTTTCTGACTGTTCCCTAGAGTTTACTGCATTTGATAACATCGTCCTGGATGATATTTATATCAGCCGGGACAATCTGTTCAAAAGCAGAAACCCTAATTAGGGCATCCTCATTAAAGCAGCCATCATTATGCAAAACACAACGTCCTGGACGCCAGATCTACTTAGGAAATCAATTCATAAAGAATCTGCCGCCAGATCTACTTAGGAAATTCTTATTTTTGGATATCAGCCTGGTAGATCGTCCTGGACTATAAAATATCAGCCAAGACAATCCAGGACAATTTTTCTAAAATTTCTCTAGAAATTTTGGAAAGCAATTAATGGTGATTTCGTCCGGGCCGATTAGACATCGGCCAGCTTCATTTCAAGACGATATTCAGGATGATTTTCCTCATATTTAAACTAATCGGCCAGGACGATATGCCTATCGTCCTGGACGATCTTCCTATCGTCCTGAACGATAATGTCGGCAACTTGTATTAATGAGCTCGTTTTGAGATATTCTATTTAAGCTATGACATGACACTTTGTAAGTGTCTTTGGCAGCCATTATAATTTCGTTCTTGTGGAGGAAAACTTGAAGAGAGAGCTTGAAAGGGAGAGAGTAAAGGATGGAGTTTGAGAGGGAGAAGATCTTGTGAGGGGGAGGAACTCAAGGGAGTGTGGAGGGGATTCCACACGGTTGCTCCGTCGAACTCGCACCTTAGTACAATCGAATTCAAGGCTTGTCTCGAGGTAAGTTCACCAAAGAAGAAGATCTCTTTGGTGTCAAAGGACCCGGCGACTCCGCCGCACCAGGGAAGGTGGAAGTGATTTTGTAAGGTCTTCTCCGCCTAGCTGTGGGGGCTAAAGGAGAGTCACTTTTGTACTGCAATACTTAGAGGGTGTCTCCAAAGAGTGGACGTAGGTCAAGGTTTGACCGAACCACTATAAATCTGGTATGTTCTTTCTTATTATTTCTTCCGCATTATTTTCTTCCGCACTTTGCTTTATGTGGTGATTTTGGTTTGAGTTTAACTTTGATTTTAAAGTTATCCAATTCACCTCCCTTTTTGTTAGCCTTGGGCTAGTTCATAAGGGCTTAACATCCCTAACGAACTTTCTAGTGCCATCAGAGCTCTTTCAAGTGGTATCAGAGCCATTTTCAAAAAAATATGTTTTTAAAAATTTTTTAATTTTGATCCATGGTTAATTTTTCAAGTCATACTATTGCGGAAGGTTATTCAATCACAAGACCACTTTTATTTAAAAATATGTCATTTGATTTTTGGAAAATTCGCATGTTTATTTTCTTACAATCGATTGATTTTTGCATATGGCATATAATTTTAACTGGTTATTCATCACCGTTACGTATTTTTAATGGAGTTAAAACTGATATTCCTTTTAATCAATGGAACAAGGAAGAACAACTAAATGCTCAACTAAATGCAAAATTCTTTAAATTGCTTTTTCTGTGTTTTAAATTCTGAAGATTTCATATTAGTATCCACGTGCACTACTGGTAAGGAAGTTTGGTATAAACTACACACCATATACGAAGGCACTAGTGAAATCAAGTAATCCAAGTTGAATATATTAATGCATGATTTTGAATTATTTTCCATGAAACCTTTTGAAACAATCCTAGACATGTATACTAGATTTATCCAATTTGTAACATCATTGCATGCTTTAGGAAAAGAAATTTTAAATTTTGAAAAAGTTAACAAAATTCTTCATTTTCTACTAAATAAGTTTCATGCTAACGTAATTGCTATTTATGAATCAAAAGATTTGAATGAATATTCTATTGATAATTTGATTGGCTCACTCATTGCCTACGAGCAAGGTTTGGGTCAAAGACTTTTGGATGAAGGTGAAACGATTGTTCTAAAAGCTGAAGATACAGAAAGAGATAGCTTAGTTGGTGACGAATGCAATGACTTGTCAAGCAAATCACAAAGCTCACCAAAGCATAAACAAAAGTGGAAAAAAAGTAAAAATGGTAAGGATGTTCATATTCCTTCTAACATTATTTGCTTTCGATGTAGGAAACCTGGACATATGAAAAATCAGTGCCCTAATTTAAAAATTCTTTCTACGAAAGAAAAGGGCAAGGCGAAGCAAAATTTAAACTGGGGAAATAATGAAAGGCAAAAACTCTCATGGGCAGATCTGGTGTCTGAAACATCGGACCAAGAGAGAGATAATGGTTAAAAGCATTTCGTGTTTTTGTGTTGTATTTTTGTTTTTATGTTTTTTATTTTTATTTTGTATTTATGTTTTATTTATTCTTTGAAATTTTTATTTTCGTGAAAGTTTTTCTCTGATCAACACACACTTTCACTTTTCTAAAAATGAAAAATCTATTTCCTATTTTTTCTTGAAATCTTTGGTAAGTTCTATTTAACTTCTCTAAAATAGTTAGAGGAAGGGAACTCATGATTTTGTTTCTCTTTATCTCTTCTTAAAGATGTTTTTTTTACTTTTGATTTCTTCATCATATTTTAAATTTGATTTTGAAACTGATTTTTTTTCTCCCTACATTTTTTTCTATCGCATAGGAATCTTTTACAAAATTGTTGAATCCACCATAAAATTTTGTTAATCAAGTTGTTCGTGTTGTCAATAATTTGGGTTTACTTTGATTTTGAAAATATAAGAAAGAAAGCATATTTTTTTAAAAATAATTAAAAAAAAAAGTTGCCAATGATGCTAAACCAAAAGATGCGCAATGACGTCAAATTAAAAAAATTACACAAAGTGTATTAAAATTAAAAGATGCTCAAAGAGCTATTCAAGTAATAAAGGGCATAAAATGAGCCCACAAAAAAAATATGCTTATTTTTTCTTAAACTACCAAAAACTTAAGAAAATCCTTGATATGTTCGAAACTTGTGCTTGAAAATCTTTGTTCCTGATTCAGCAATTCGTGCATTGATCTTCTATTATATATGTTTTATGAAAGGAGTTTTGAAAAATTAATGTTTCTTTTCTCATTTATTCCTTGATTTGGATATTGGATTAAAAAGTTTTTGAGCCTTTAAAAAAACTTGAGTTGGGATTATCAAATTCTGAATTTCTAACCTTTTCTGGGCTATGCATTGTCAATCCAATTCTACTAAGTTTTCGATTAAAACCAAGAGGTAACTTTCTCATTTTAAGAATATTTATTTTTTCACTAGATAAGGGAATGTTTTTGTCTTCTATTCATTTTGTTTTTTGTTTGTGCCTCCTCTCTTTTTGATAATGTCAAAGGGGGAGAACGTACCGTTGAATTTTTATTTTTTTTCTTTTAAAAAAATTTAAAACATCAAAAATATTTTTATCTCCCATATTTTTTAAAGTGTTATTCTAGTGAGGGGGAGATTAGGAGAAAATGTTCCTTTTTTGCAAATTCAAATTGAAATGTTTGCCATCATAAAAAAGGGGGAGATTATTGCGGATCTATAGCTTATGATTTTGATGATAACAAACATTCTTTTTCTCTATGACTACTTTCTACTAACATTTCAGGTTCACACGATCGGACTGTAATTTAGAATCAGCTCAAGATTGGGTAGACTAGGTCTGAGTAAGTTTGTACACTTTTTCTTTTCTTGAGTCTATTATATTTTTTGTGGCTCTTATTGCTTTGTAACGTATAAGTGTTTCTGACTGTTCCCTAGAGTTTACTATTTTTGATAACATCGTCCTGGATGATATTTATATCGGCCGGGATGATCTGTTCAAAAGCAGAAACCCTAATTAGGGCATCCTCATTAAAGCAGCCGTCATTATGCAAAACACATCGTCCTGGACGATTTTGTATCGTCCAAGACGATAGACTCAATTTAGAAAGAATTTGTCGCCAGATCTACTTAGGAAATTCTTATTTTTGGATATCTGCCTGGTGGATTAGCCTGGACTATAAAATATTGGGTAGGATGATCCAGGACAATTTTTTCATAATTTCTCTAGCAAATTTGGAAAGCAATTAATGGTGATTTCGTTCGAGCCAATCGCAAGATCGTCCGGGCCGATTAGACATCGTCCAACTTCATTTCAGGGCGATATTCAGGACATTTTCCTCATATTTGAACTAATCGACCAGGACGATATGCCTATCGTCCTGGACGATAATGTCGACAACTTGCATTAATGAGCTCGTTTTGAGATCTTCTATTTAAGCTATGAAATGACACTTTGTAAGTTTCTTTGGCAGCCATTATAGCTTTATTCTTGAGGAGGAAAACTTGAAGAGAGAGCTTGAAAGGGAGAGAGGAAAGGATGGAGTTTGAGAGGGAGAAGATCCTGTGAGGGGGAGGAACTCAAGGGAGTGTGGAGGGCATTCCACACGGTTGCTTTGGCGAACTCGCACCTTAGTACCATCGGATTCAAAGCTTGTCTTGAGGTAAGTTCACCAAAGAAAAAGATCTCTCAAAGGACCTGGCGACTCCGCCACACTGGGGAAGGTGGAAGTAATTTTGTAAGGGTTTCTCCACCTAGCTGTGGGGGCTAAAGGAGAGTCACTTTTGTAGTGCAATACTTGGAGGGTGCCTCCTAAGAGTGGACGTAGGTCAAGGTTTGACCGAACCACTATAATCCGGTGTTTTCTTTCTTATTATTGCCTCCGCATTATTTTCTTCCGCACTTTGATTTCTGTGGTGATTTTGGTTTGAGTTTATCTTTGGTTTTAAAGTTATCCAATTCACCTCCCTTTTTGTTAGCCTTGGGCTTGTTTATAAGAGCTTAACATCCATAACGAACTTTCTCGTGCAATCAGAGCTCTTTCAATATTAAGGTCTAGTATTTTTTTAAATCATTAGAAGACCTAAACCTAGCCTATTTCCCATGGTAACTTTTTGGACCCCCTCACCCTGGTACCTAGGAGGATCTAGGACTTTCCAAAATTGGCTAATACAATCTGAACTTCAAATATCATTACCCTAAGCTTTTAAAAATGATCAACAAACTAAATTAACTAAATGGATCCTAATTTATTAATATTTGAACTTTAATTTTAAAAAATTTCTTTTTCTGGCCTATAACAAACCCGAATTGTAGACAATTTTAACCAACTATCATGCTTAGGACCTATCCAAACTACACAAGCCTTACACACACATAGAATTGTTTGCTAGGGCACCACTTCTAGACTTAGGCTACGCCATTGTTTAATTCTTTTTCTACTGTGTGCCGGAGCTTTCTGTGGTTTTCATTACATGCTGTATGAAATTGAATTGATGTATTTATTTACTTTTCCTGCACTCTGGATGTGATGTGATGAGCGCTAGATCTACCCCTAGGTTAGGAGCACGATATATATACTATTCTTCCGTGCAGATGGCAATGCTCAAGCTAATAAAAGGGGGCACCGTTACGATTTCTAATATTGTCTTATGCAGGTGCTTGCTCAGCCCCCCTAAATAAATGAGGGCTAAATAAATAATAATAATTATAACTGCTACAGGTTCTACAGGTGGACTACTTAACCCTCATAATTAAGAGCATGGCTTGGCACAGCTTCAATGGGTTGAGATTTATTTTCATATAAACTGCTTGGGATTAATTTTTATTAGGATAACCATACAAGGAGTCTAGAATTTTCCATTTTTATTTGATGTAATATTTGTAAAATTTGTTAAGGGTTGTGAAAATGCAACTTTGAGTTGAAATACCCTTATTCAACTCGAATTCCAAAAGAAGAAGGCATCCCTAAAGGGGAGAGTCTTCTTCGATTTGGAAGATCGAGTTAGATGGCTTTAGATATCGAAAGAGAAAAGGAATGCCCCCTACCAAGAGGGAAATGTCTCTTCTTTTGGATATTCAAGCCACGACAGATCCAAGGAGTCCAAGCAGGAGAGATCCAAGGAGTCCAAGGAGGGAGATCCAATGAGTCCAAGGAGAAGTGATACAAAGAAGACTGAAGATCTGAAGACCAATATCCCACTCAATGTCATTTGCGTTTGTCATATGCTTAGAAATCTGTGTTGTTGGAAGTGGTGCCCTGCCACTTTACTTTCTGCATATCTGGGTTGTAATAAGGGCAATTTGCCTATGGACATTTACTTAATTTGTTGGATTTATATTGATTTGTTTCTTTTGATTGCGCAATAGAAATTATCTACTTTTCTTAGGTTTCTTTTCTTGCATGCCGATTTTGTTTTCATCTGGATTTTTGTTAAGCTCCTTAAGGATTATAAAAAAATTTCTACTCAAAATTAATTCCTAAAATTTTAAGTCTTAAATAATATATAGAAACTTAATGAACCTAGGGAACTATCAAAATCATCCAAGGTCGCATGCATATTATTGCATCATTCTTTCCTTGTTATAAGACATCTCCCTGCCTGCGGGTAGAGTCCAGATAATCTGGCCTATAAGGATGAAGTGCCAAACCTAGGGAGACTCAGTCTTTTCTAAAAATTTATTTTCTATAAGCTTATTTTTAAAACTCTATAGTATTCATGAGCTGACATTTCAACTAGCATGCATTGTATTAGTATCTAACTAAATAAAATTTAATTGCATTAGTTAGGGGCATTCACCCACATAAGCCCAGGACCAATTAGGAAACTCTCTAGATGTCGGTCCTATTTCTAATAACTGTACCACCCACCCATCTTTTATAACTGACTTGATAGCATGGTTTTAAAGCGACTAGGTGGTTAGCTGGCTCCCCAATCTAGGCCGGGGTAAGTACAGATTTTGCACTTCATTAGCTAGGACACGGGTCTTAGTGTTGTGTAGAACATTAAGCCCAATCTAGATCTAGGGTTCAAGGCTACTACATTCGGTCTCGTAGTATGTCTTAAATAGTACGTAGGTCTCTTCCTTCAAGGGACTATAAATCCTACTTATTTGTGTCATAATATGATGCCATCTCCATCTTTCTCTCATGCATGTGATTGATTGCCTGATTTTTCTTTCTCCAATTTCTCTTTATTACCCTATAGCCTCTGAATGATGGTATGAGCCATGCATGTTGATTGAGCCTTTTCGGACCTTTCTTCCTTTTGAGTAGGACATCTTAGTCTATACCCCTATACTAATCCCACTTTAAAAGAGGATAATGTATGATCCTTAATCGAGAGTTTTCTCAAGCTTCGGCCTGGGATGTAATTAACCACAGGGGCTTGCACCCGTGGGAAACTCGATCCCACATCTACTAAACCCCATTAAAATTATTGTATCGGGTGGGGGAAACCCGTGATTAGATCATGTATATTACTTACCATTGGGGTGTGTTGGTGATAGCCTCTATTCTCAATGGTTAGTCATATGCACGATCCATTCTGTCCCTTCCAATTGACCCGTTTGTGCGGTGCTCCTTCAGAGGTCCACATCGGTCATGTATGATGGAGGCTTGAGGCGTCAGATTTGGACCCTTGGAGTCCTGGCTAGGTCGGTCGGAGGAGCACCATCGGATAGCCACAGGAGAGCCGAAGTCGAACAACCCGATGAAACTGAAGAAGTGAAGTCGGGCGGCACATGTAGTCTCTATACCTCTTATGAAGGAATAGAGTTTGATAGCCATGAAGGAATCAGAGGCAGGTTGGGCGTGGGAGGTGGAGACGGACAGAGGTTGGGTCGTTGGGGTCGATGAAGGAGGGTCAGATAGTCACGGGAGCCGAAGGAATGAAGGTGCAATCTCTACACCTCCCGCGGATTAACGAACACGAACAGCAATGACGGAAGGAGAAGATGAACGGCAAACCCTAGATTCTCGTGCGAGGTAACGAAGTTGAACAAAGATGAGGAAGCCAAAGAAAAGAGCGTAACTTTCCTCTTTTCTCTATTCTTCCTTCTTTTATTTGATCCCTTCACCGAATGGAGGTTACGGGAATGAAATGGCGTGTCATTTGGAAAGATCACATGAAGTTGGGTTGGCTGGGAAGTATGCCGGTTGTTCCGATTAATTTTTTTTTTATTATTCCCTTTTTTTATAGTCAACAAATTTCCTCCCAATGAATATGTTGTGTAAGTTTCGTACAATACATTCGTTGCTGCATATCAGAACGTATCTTATTCTTCCAATATTTTTTTAGGTTAATGAGTATATAAGATTTGCAAAGTTTAGCCCTTAGGCTTATTGAACTTTATGGATTTGGCTCGATCCTTAGGTTTATGAGCATAAGAGATTTCAAATGTTCAGCCTTTAGGCTTATTGAACCAATGGATTTTAGCTCGACCCTTAGGTTTATGAGAAGGTAAGATTTTAAAGTTCGACCCTTAGTCTTATTGAACTTTGGGGATTTAGCTCGACCCTTAGGTTTATGAGCATAAAAGATTTTAAAGTTCAGCCTTAGGCTTGTTGAACTTTGGGGATTTAGCTCGACCCTTAGGTTTATGAGCAGGTGAGATTTTAAAGTTCGGCCTCAGGCTTGTTGAACTTTGAAGATTTAGCTCAACCCTTAGGTTTATGAGCTTATAAGATTTTAAAGTTCGGCCCTTAGGCTTTTTGAACTTTGGGGATTTAGCTCGACCCTTAGGTTTATGAGCATGTGAGATTTTAAAGTTCGGCCCTTAGGCTTGTTGAACTTTGAGGATTTAACTCGACCCTTAGGTTTATGAGCATAAAAGATTTTGAAGTTCGGCCTTTGGGCTTGTTGAACTTCAGGGATTTAGCTCGACCCTTAGGTTTATGAGCTTAAAAGATTACAAAGTTTATGAGCATAAAACTTTGTCAATTTGGCTCGACCCTTAGGTTTATGAGCATAGAAGATTTTGAAGGTTTCCTTATTTTATTTGACAAAGGGGGATAAAATTTCTCCCTGACTTTTCGGGAAGGGATAAAATTTATCTTCTGCATTGCCAGAGATAATATAAAAATTGCCTCCTGTCTTTCAGGAGGGGAGTGAATTTTTTTCTCTCATTGCAGGATAATATAAAAATTGCCTCCTGTTTTTTCAGGAGGGGGGTTAAATTTATCCCTTGCATTATAGGAGAATATAAAAATTGCCTCCTGTCTTTCAGGAGAAGAGCAAATTTATCTCCTACATTATATGAGATAATATAAAAATTGCCTCCTATCTTTCAGGAGGAGACTTAGGATTTTATTTAGGTAAATTTGTACACATAATATCTTTATGTGTGATATTTCTTTAAATATTTACCATTTATTCGTGGCATGGGCCTTTTACCATTTAGGTCTACGAGTTGATAAACACCTCCTTCATACACTATTTCAATGATGAAGGGTCTGTCCCATATTGGATCAAATTTGCTGTCGAGGCAATAGTAAGGGATTATAGGTCTTCGACGAATCAAAACAAGTTCACCTTCTTTGAAGCTTATAGGATGAACCATTCTATCATGGGCCCTAGTCATTCTTGCTTTATAGGATTCTAGACTTTACTGATCCTGAAGTCAAACTTCGTCAAGGGCTTCAAGTTCTTCAAGTCGTAGAAGATCATTTTCTTCTTTAGTTGATTCGTATTGAACAACAATACAAAGAGACAGCAACTCGACCTCGAGAGGTAATATTGCCTCGGTTAATGCATAGAGAGAATTTAACTGGTACGATATGCCCAGAGAGCTTATGTCAATTTATCGTACCACTCTCTCTTTTTTTTAGAGAGAATTTTCTTGAGTAGTTTAACCAAAGTCATGTTAAATGCTTCGGCCAAACCATTGACTCTTGGGATATATATCGATGAATAACATAAGTTTATCTTATGACATTCTATAAATCGATAAATTTAATACTTTTAAAGGTGGTACCATTGTCTGATATAATTCAATGAGGTACACCAAAATGATAGACAATGTTATCTCAGAAAAATTTCATCACATTGTCCACTTTAACTTCTTTTAGGGGAATTGCTTCAGCCCATTTTGGGAAATAGTCAGTGGCGGCTAAGATGAACCAATGTCTTAAAGAAGATGGAAGTTCTGTAGGACCTATTATATCGGTACCCCAACTTTCAAATGGCCATGATGCTACTATAGGGTGTAGTGGATTAGGAGGTCGATGCATTATATCTCCATGAACTTGATATTAATGACACTTTTTAGCATGGTTGATGTAGTCTTGAACCATACTTAGTCAGTAGTATCCCATACGTTTAATTTTGATTTTCATTTTTAGTCCGGATTGGTGTGCACCACATAATCCTCTATGAACTCCACTTATAACCTTTGGGATTCATCAAGACCCAAACATCGTAGCCACATTTGATCAAATGATCTACAATATAATGTATCATTCTTAAAAGCATATCTTAGTACTCTTTGTGCTATTTGAGAAGCTGTGGATTTATTTCTGGGTTATCTCCCTTCTTTAAAATATCTGATTGATGGATCTCTCCAATCATTTTTATCAGATAAAGCCAAACTCTCTCGCATTTCTTCTCCTTTATCATCTCGTATGATTGCTGGAGTTAATGCATGCCTATTTTGAATAGTTATGAGAATTGGATCCTCCTGCAGATTTGCTAGTTCTTCAGCTAGCTTTGCAAGCGCATCGGCTTTGCCATTTTCACTATGCGTAATTCTAGTGAGAGTCACCTTAGGAATTTGTTGTAGGAGTTTCAGTGCACTCATGATAAGATATTAATTCAAGCATATTGATTTTGAAAGCACCTATTATTTGTTTGATTATGAGTTGAGAATCTCTATATATATGGATCTTCTCAATTTTCATATTAATCGCCAACTCAAGGCCCGTAATTAAGGCTTTGTATTCAGCCTCTTTATTAGTGTGAGGCTCTGTTAAGCTGTAGAAATATCAGAGTATTCTTTTTTGCGGTGTAATGAATATAAGGCCAATACCCACTTGGATTGTTGGAAATTTAGGTGGCTTAGATGGTTTTATTAATGAAGCTCCATTGAAATAGAGCTTCAATTCTTATAGATTTTCTTCTTCATCCACTTCAAATGTTTGCTCATCTGGTAATTCATCATTGAGAGGAGAATCTGCAGGCAGAGGATGTGCTGCTAGAAAATCAGCTAGAGCCTGTCCTTTCACTACTTTTAGTGGCATTACATTATGTCAAATTGTATTAGCAAGACAGCCCATTTAACTAGACGACCCATGACAGTGGGTCTATTCATTAGAAATTTTAATGTATCCACTTTAGATATTAAAGTAATTTTATGGGATAACATATAATGTCGTAGTTTTTGAGTCGCAAGGATTAATGCTATGCATTACTTTTTAATTGGTGAATATTTAGATTCTGCCCCTATTAATCATCGGTTAATATAATAAAGGGCATTTTCTTTGCCATCTTCATTTGTTTGTGCTAGCAATACTCTGACTGATTCTTCAAGAGCAGCTATATATAGGATTAGGGGTTTCCATGGGATTGGGGCAGCAAGGATTAGAGGATTCAATAGATGTCATTTTATACTATTAAATGCCTCCTGACAAGCATCGTCCCACACAAAAGGAGTATCTTTCTTCATCAATTGTGAAAAGGATTGGCATCTACCAGAGAGATTAGATTTAAATCTTCTTATATATGTCAATCTTCCTTGTAATGAATGAAGTTGTCTTAGAGTTTTTGGAGCATTTCCACTATTGCTTAAATTTTATTGGGATCAATTTTAATCCCTCTATGGCTTACAATAAATCCAAGAAATTTACTGGATGACACACCAAAAGTGCAGTTAAGCGGATTCAATTTCAAATTGAATTTGCGAATTCTTTTGAATACAATTTTGATATCATTTACATGTTCATGTTGATCATTGCTTTTTACAACCAAATCATCCACATAACATTCTACATGCTTATGGATAAGATCATCAAAGATTCGAGTCATCGCTCTTTGGTAAGTAGCTCCAGCATTCTTCAAACCGAATGGCATCACTTTGTAGCAATATATGCTAATGGGAGTTCAAAATGAGGTATGTTTTTCATCATCCTGATCCATTTTGATTTGATTATAGCCCGATGATCCATCCATGAATGAGAATATGTCATGATTCGATGTTTTATCGACCATAAGTTCTGCATTGGGCAAAGGAAAATCATCTTTTAGGCATGTTTTGTTCAAATCTTGGTAGTCTATACAGACACAAATTTGACCATTATTCTTCTTCTTCACTAGAACGATATTAGCGATCCAGATAGCATACTTCTCTTCTCGAATAAAACCAGCTTCAATAAGCTTCTTGGTTTCAGTAACGACTTGTTCTTCAATTTCAAGTCCCATTCGCCTGGGTGCTTGCTTAACAGGCAGTATTTTTGTATCGATGGAGAGTTTATGCACTGCCACCTTTGGTGATAAACCAGACATTTCAGTGTAGTTCAATACGAAATAGTCTTTATATTCGAGAAGTAACATTCTTAGCTCCTCTGCCTTGTCTTGCGAGAGATCAGAGCTGATAAATGTAGGTTTTGGATCTTTTTCAGTACCCAAGTTTATTTATTTGAGCTCATCGACAGTAGCTTGGCCACCTTCTTCAAACTCTTTTGGAGCTTCTTTTAGATATACTATTAGATCTTCAACTTGATTTTCAGACTCCGACAGTCTCTCCTCCTTATCTATAATATTATAGGAGGTTGCATATGTAAGACTTGGATATTGAGGGCACTCCAGATAATGATAGGATGATGATCGTGTAAGATGTGACTGTTGAGCATATCCAAGGCCCCATGTTGTTGACAAGCCATGACCAACAGGTCTTTGTGCATGCTCATTGTGGTAGAGTTCTCTAAAATAATGAGCTCGTTTGTTTGTTTGCACAAAAAACATTCTTCTTTCTATCAGCTTTCTCATAATGGGTGAAGGATATTAAGGAATAATTATTCACATATCTTCATAATCTTATTCATTTTCATTTTCTATTTAATGAGTAATGTGATACAGTATTACTCTTGATTCATAGAAAATGGATCCATGCTCATTGAGACCTCTTTTGGGGGGAACATAGAAAGTTTTTAACATTTTTATGTTCGTATTTTGCAAGGTAGTCAATGTTTTGGAATATGTCACTGGCATATGTACTATTTTGATGATATCTTAGATATTTATTCTTTAGACTCCCTTATCATTGAAATTGATACTTTTTGCAACTTCTTAGATATGGAACTAGGTTCTGGGTCCCCTACCTCCTGAGATTCTGTAGTACCCTTGGGCTAATAAAGAAACTTTTCTTCTCCTTCAATGATTGATTTGCTTGAACACCGTACCTTATTTGTGTGATTAGCTTCATAATCAAAAGGGACATTTGATAGTTCATTCTTTCTTTTCCCTATGATCAAGGGTTTGAAAGTTGTAGAGATATCATCCTCTTCGGAATCACTACCGAGATGAGGCACTGAGCAATTTTGCATCAATTGATTCTTCTTTATATATTTAAGCTTTTTCTTGTCCACTGTAAGAGACTGAATTTTTGGAAGCTCATTACTTTTTGACTTTTGAGCTATAAAGTACTTAGCGTCATCGTAGATTTTGACTTCATGCACAAAGAATGGTTGTTCATCACCATCAATGCGATATTCTTCATTATCTTGAATGTATTTCATACATTTGATGAAGTGTTGAAGGCACTATACCATACTCATGGAGCCATAGTCTCCAAGAAGTGCTTTGTATGTTGTGTTGGCATCAATGATATGAATGTTGCCTCTGTATTAAGTTCCCCAAAGTTCAATGGCAAATCTAAAGATCCCATTGT
This sequence comes from Dendrobium catenatum, assembly GCF_001605985.2. Lineage (NCBI taxonomy): Eukaryota > Viridiplantae > Streptophyta > Magnoliopsida > Asparagales > Orchidaceae > Dendrobium > Dendrobium catenatum. Next base: position 208,701 of record NW_021319484.1, on the reverse strand, counting down.
TCTTTTCCCTTGTTCATTGAATCCTTGTAGAAACACTGTGCTTCTATTCAAATACTAGACATCTAGGGCTAATCCTTTTAGCATTTTGAGGCTCATTAGATTAACAGAGGAACCTGTATCAATCAAAATTCTATTTATTTCAATATTGTTACTCTCCGCTGTAATATATAATGGTCGATTATGATCTGCAGTTCCCGGGATCATATCACTATCACAGAAAGTGATTGTAGTAGTATTCTGCGTATGCAAAGCTTCTTTTAAATTTTGCTCAGCAAAGAATGCCTCGTATTGCTCAGGATTTTGCAAAGCTTTAATGAGTACTTTCTGAAGGTTCATAGACATCAGAAGGGCATCGTAGACACTCAGCAATGCAGGTAATTTGTAGAGATGTGATAATATGTTGTAATCCACATTTGCACTAGCCACCTTGAGTTTATGAGGCTCTTGTGGAATAACAGATTCATTGAGTTGGATATTCTTCTCATTATCCTTTATTTTCATTAAGGTGGAGGAATCTGCTTTCCACTTCTCAGTTGGATTTGTGTCACATCTAAAGATGAACTAGCTTCAGCTTGAGAATTCTTTGAAACTTTCAAATCATCAAATTCTTCAGAGTTTGAGCCACTTTTGAGTTTTGGACATTTTTTTTAGGCATGTTCTTTCCCTTGTGATCATTTTCTTCATCGGGAAAATATAATTCTTTATTTGAATCAATGAAAGGTGCTGGTGTATGATGTATTTCCTTAGAAGGTATTTTCATGTCATCTTTATAGATAGTAAGAGGTGCATTGCATCCTCTTGTAGCCCTTCCACCTCGTTGATTTATAACTCGATAAGTCTCAATGGGAATGCTCTCTTCCTTTTCTGACTTCGAGCCAAGAAACTAATAAGCCATATACTCTTCTAACTTGATAGGACGCCTTAGAGGTTGCTGATATTCATTGATGGAGTCGATGTATTTTTGTATTATAGTATTCTTCCTTGTTAATTTCTTCTTCTTTTCTTTATGAGATTTTGATCTAGGCTTATTCTTTTCTTTTTTATCTTTGAAATATTTCAAAGGTATCTTCTTACTCAGACTGGACCCTCCTGCCACTAGGTTCTTTGAAGAAAGAAGTTTTGGATCAACTTCTAATTCTAAAGTACTTTTACGACGAATGCCTTCAATGGCCAGTAGGAAATTCATCATCTGTTTAATTTTCTTTGAGATAAAGATCTCCCAACCACCTTCATCTTCCTGGGGTGCTTTTCCTTTCTCATTCTCTGTTCTTTGATAGGTTATAGAGGAGATAACATTAGTTTTCTCCCTCTTAGGATTGACAAGAACACTATTAGAAAGTGTAAGCTCGCCGTTCTGATAATTTCTTTCGACCCAATCTTTGAACATGAAATAGTCTTCGATTGGGTGACTTATGATCCTATGATACGGACAGTAATTTGGATCATCAATCATGCCAGCCTGTTTTGGTCGGCATGATTCTAGTAATTGAAGGATGATTTTTAGAGCTTGCCTAAAAAAATCTTTCCCGTATATTCCTTTTTGAAAGAATACGGCTTATTGATATTCTCTTGTAATATTGGATGCTTTTGCCTTTCTCTTATTTGTTTCAACATCTTTGATGGATTCATTGAATCTTCTTTTTATTTCTTCTCTAAGGAAGACTGGAATGTAGCATTTTTTTCACCCCTTTTTGGATCATAGATCTTGATCTATTTTCCTTTTCCTGGTGGATTATTGTTATAGTTGAAGCCAGTACTTCTTGGTCTGGGTAACCTTTCAAATTTGGCTACACGATTAAGTAACTCTTGAAATGTATTAATTATAGCCATCGCCAGATATGGAGCCATATAATCATTTATGTTTCCCAGTAATAGCTCAACAGCATGTTTCCCAAAGAGTTTTTGCTCGCATTTCATGTTGAGATTTTTCCACCTAGTAATGTACTTGGTGACTGATTCCTCTCTTCTCATTTTCTCAAGAGCGAGGTCAGCGATAGTCACCTTTTTTGTTGCACTGCCGAATCTTTTGACGAACATTGTCTCTAATTCGGTGAATATTCTCATTGAGTCGTTGGGTAACTCAGCATACCATTCAAAAACTGTACCTATTAAACTACTGACAAATTGTTGTAGTAATAGAGTATCATTGCCTCCTACATTTTCGCATGTAGCTTTGAATTGTGCTAGATGTTGGCGAGGATTTACAGTACCGTCAAATAAATTGAACTTTGGCACTATGTACCCCTTCAGATATTTCTCTTGGTCATATTCTGCCGGATATGGATGACCTTTTCCAACCAAGGCTTCAACAGCTTCGAAAGCAATAGCTGCTTTAACCATTAGATTGATGATATTCCCAATTTGAGATTTGCTAACCATTTCATCTTCCTTAGAAGCTATCAAGGTTGGATCTTGTAACTCTTCTGATCTTCTATCAGAAGTGAGCACTACTTTAGGTGTAATTTGAACATTTCCTTGAGTATTTCCTACAGGTGGTTGGCTAGTCGTAGCTATCATGCCCAGTTGCCCAAATAATTGTTTCATCATATTACTCATCTCATCAAGACGAGTATTTAAATGATGGATTTCTAGATTTTTTTGTTGTATAGACTGCATTTCCAATTGTAACTTCTTTACAACTTTTTCTGCTTCTACCTCTTCAACTTCTTCTGGTTGTGGAATTCTATTCACAAATGCTTCTTGTTCTTAGTCATCTCATAGTTATTCTTCATTTTGCAAATTCAATGCTGCACTTCTACGAGTATGCCGCTGATTAGCTCGATCAGGTATATGATCAACCATCCAAAAAACTTCAACGTTCATAGGACCAATACTATCTTCCATTTCTTCATCATTATCATAGTAATTATCTTCTTCATACAACTCATGATCCTCTCCAAGTTGGGACCACTGCTTTTAATGTATGACTGGAGAGTCAGGAGTTTCTTTAAAGACATGACACCTTTCTTCTTTTGGTGTAATCACATCAACAGAAGTCTCCTTATTAGGGGATAACTTCTGGACATGAGATTTAAGTCGCTCTTTATAGATTTCTTTATCACCATCATCCTTCTAAGCTCGAGGATATGTGGGTCATTTGGGAACCCAAACTTGCTATTTTCTTGGAGTCACATACCGATGACCACCAACATCGAAATGTACCTTTGAATGGGCAGATCTATGATACCAGTGTTGGGGCCTTTGTTCATCATATCTTCTGTTATAGTCTCTTACATGTAAATTATCAGAAGGCTCTCCCAACTATTTTCTTCCGTAATACGGGTATCGACCCATATTAGAATAGAGTTCTCTTGGCCTTCGGTAGTATAGAGGACGTCTAAACTCCTCTCTATAAGTTCTTGTTGAAAATTTGTTACTCTGATATCAAACTGCATTTGAGGACATAACTTCATTGATAGATTTCCTCAGTCTTCGTTGCAAATTTCTATCTTTGACAGTCTTTAGTATTGTGTATATCTTGAAAGAGGAAGATTCTTCCTTCTATGGTGGCAGTGGATGCTGAAGTCTCCCAGAAAGACTTCTTTAATTTTCCCTTATCATCATTTCTTTTTACCCACTTTAACAATTCAAAACAATTATTGATTGGTACATTTGCCTCTAACTGCGGTGATAATTCTTGAAGGGTATTGGGCACCCTGTAATTAGCTCGTAAGCAAGCATTAGCCTTTCTTCTGATTTTCCTAGAAAGTTTAGTACTTGTATCTAGAACTTCAGCATTGTACTCTTCAGGCACTTTATCTTGAATCATTTTCTGACTGGCTTTATTCATGCCAACATATTGTAGCTTGGGATCAGAAACTTTCTTTTGAATTACTAGAGCAGCAGTAGCTATAATAGAGAGCCTTGAAAATATAGAGGCCCTTTTGGGATCCTTCTCATTAATATCTTCAGTTGTAGACTTCTTAGCGACACCTTTGACAGTATGCTTGCTAATAGGATTCTCGAGAATGAACTGTTCAAACTGCATGACTTCAGAAATGGTTCCAAATTGAATAGCTGCTCCAACATAGCTTGTGTTTAGAACAGCTTGAGGGAATTGCACTATGGTTCCCTTACTCGGTTTCACAATCATAAAGGACTTTGCAGGCGTCATGTTATCAACCTGCCAACAGAGCTTACATGGATTAGAGTCAACCTGAATTCTGCTATAAAAGAAAACACATAACATTATTGAATAAACATCTATATTTATTTTTTGATGTTTTGTTATTTGATACTAATTATAAGTTCTCTTTTCATCCAAAGATGGAGAGAAAAGTACTCCACAGTAGAGTCGCTAGAAATTTATTGGCTCAAGAAAAATGACACGAATGCACGAATCCCACTTTGCAGCCTTAGGATTCTATTTCCCTTTAGTCAGATTGAAATTAACCAGATTTCCCCTGAGGGTAGTGTCATGATTTATAAATCTGGGGTTCTTACTTCCTATGAGTGCAAGCGCCCATAGTTAATTACCCTTCTTACTACGTAAGAGAGAACTCTCAGTTAAGGATGAATAAATTTTAGATATTTTTAGTCTCAATTATGGGGAAGATGAAGGTAAACCCGATCAAGATCCCCATGGTTCCATCATCCCGGGTATACCATAGATTTCAGTCTACCAACACTAACAATCATTGACCGTAGTGTCCAGGGATACTGATTAGCAGCCATGGGTTGCCTCCTCTTAGGGATCATGAGTAGACTAAAATGGTTAGATGTTGATTTTAGTTTTAATTTAATTTGAGTTGGGGCTTACTACTTCCTTAGAAGTTGCCCGTTAATTTATTTAGTTTGGGGCTTACGCCTCCAATTAGGAGTTGCCCATTCATTTGTTTAATTTGGGGCTTACGACTCCAATTAGGAGTTGCCCGACGGTTAGGGGTTTATGGCTCCAATTAGGAATTGACCTGATAGTTGGACTTATGGCCTCTTTTAGAGGTAGCTAGAAGAATTTCGGTTGGATAGGTCTTATGGCTTCCTTAGAAGTTGCCTAATGGTGGGTCTTACGATCTAGCCCTGCAAGCTAAGCGGCCCGAGTTGTGGGTCTTACAACCTAGTCCTTTAGACTAATATGCCCACACGAGGGTTCTAGGTTTGTGTTATCACCTAAATATTTCCCTCAAAGGTTGGACTTATGACTTCTATTAGAAGTGGTCGGGATTTTTAATTGGGGTCTAGGAGTTAGATCAATTTTACCTAAAACTTTTCCCTAAGATTGGGCTTACTGCTTTTCTACGAAAGTTGCCGGGTAGTGGGTCTTACAACTGAGTTCTTATAAATAAGGTTGCCAATTAGTTTAAATTTGATTGTTTGTTTGTTGGGTTAGTTTGAGTTTGTGATTTTGATACTTCAGAGCTTTGACACTTGTGTTAGTGTTTTCTGTTGTTTTGTACCTGTAGTCTTTTCCTTACTATAGTAGTCCACGACTCTACCTATTTTTAGCACTTCTGCTTTACTATCTTTTTCGTACTAAGCTTTTCTTGTTTTTCAGTACTCTATTTTACCTGCAATAGTTAGATTCATTTAATTTCATTTATGATGCACTGACTGCTCATTTATTTATTTGTCGAATTTAGCCAATGGTTGCAATAGTTGAGGCTCGCAGTTGCAGAGAATAGAGCCCAAAGATAGTTGCAAGAACACATACAAGAGGAACTTTGGATAACTTGCAGAGGAGTTTAGTTTGAGTGCGTTGAGTTGTTGCCAATGTTAGAGAGTTTAAAAGCAATTTGTACAAGAGATTTGGGGAATTTGCTAGGATTCTTTTGAGAGCTTGTATATATATGATTAGTAAACAGTCTTTTTTTCTTTGTTGTATTTTTATTTTAAAATTTCTCATTTGATTAATTAAATAATTAACTAATAGATCAATTCTAAGTTCCATTGATCTCAAGAATTTTTAATTAACTCTCGAAATTTATATAATTAAATTAATTTTAAAATGATTTATCACGCTATTTGTTGTCTCACTAACTAGAAGGAGAGGTGATGTGTTGATGATTAGAGATCTCAAATGTTTCAAAGAGAAATAATATTTGAAATATAAAAACAATTCAAAGTCTTCCACTTAATATTACTTGCTTTAGAATCTTTAAAGAGAGGTCTCATTTAGAGATAATTAAGATAGTTTCATTTAAAGTCCTTCGAGTTATCTCAAGAATAATTTTTTTTTTGGCTAAGACGATAGCCAACAAATTATCATTTATGCTGAGCAACACTTGGGAGAGTAATGAGCGTTTGTAAGTTCTCCACTTCCGCATATTTGATGACATAGGAGACTTTGAAGATCTCAATTAATCAATCATTTTGATTAATTTTAATCAAATTAATTTTATTAAATCTTAATTAACTGAATTAGTTAATTAATACTTAAAAATTAATTTTGATATTTTAGTTAATTTAATATTCAAATTGAATTTCCCTTTGAATTTTAAGGAAATTTCGGCAGCCTCCCGGCGTCTCCTCCCCACCGAGGGAAAAATCGGGACGGCATTGCCGTAATTCTTTCTACCGGGACCTAAGGTCGACTGCGTAGGGTCTTTAATTTTAAACCATCTCACAAGAATCTAAGATCGACTGCGTGAGGTCTTCAATTTGGAATAATCCACCCAAATCTAAGATCGATGGCGCGGGTCTTCAAAATTTTAAAACCATCTGCCCTGATCAAAAATCAACGGCGCAGGTCTTCAATTTCAAACCATCCCGATCCGACCTAAGGTACGAAGACCAGGGTCTTCAATTTTTGTTTAACATTCAATCTTCCCTTCTTTCTTTTATATATTATTTATATAGTTATATTATATTATTTTAATTATATTGATATATAACAATATATTATGATATAATATATAATAATTCTATTATCATATATTATATATAATATAAGAGAGGGATAAGGAGATCGGGAAACAGAGAGAAGCCCGATCGGGCATGGAGGAGGGCTCGGTCACGCATGGGGGAGGCTTGAGGTGTCGGCTTCGGCCCCTTGGAGTCGTGGCTAGGTCGGTCGGAGGAGCACCGTCGGACAGCCATGGGAGAGCCGAAGTCGAACAACCCGATGGAATCGAAGAAGCGAAGTCGGGCGGCACGTACAGTCTCTGTACCACTTGCGAATTAAGGAACGGAGTCTGGTAGCCACGAAGGAGTCGGATGTGGCGTCGGGCGTGGGAGGCGGAGACGGACGGAGGTTGGGTCGTCAGGGTCGAAGAAGGAGGGTCGGACAGTCACGGAAGCCGAAGGAATGATGGTGCAATCTCTGCACCTCCCGCGGATCAACGATCACAAACAGCAACGACGGAAAGAGAAGATGAACGGCGAACCCTAGACGCTCATTCAAAGCAACGAAGTCGAATAGCAACGAGGAAGTCGAAGAAAAGAGTGTAACCTCCCTCTTTTCTCTATTCTTCATTCTTTTATTTGATCCCTTCACCGAATGGAGGTTACGGGAACGAAATGGCGTGTCGTTTGGAAAGATCACGCGAAGTGGGGTCGGCTGGGAGGTGTGTCGGTTGTTCTGATTCATTTTTTTTTTATTCCCTTTTTTTTTATAGTCAACAATAATAAATATTATAGGGCATAAGAATTTTAATCAAGAAAAGGATAGTGTTGCAACTTATAAACATCATTTGACTATTAATTACATGTTAATTTCTTTTTTATATGCACCATACATAATTTCACATAGATATAAATAGCATGTTCCACATATCAGGGCATAACTAATTGAAATGGACAAGTCATTTTAATAATTGCCAGATGAATTTCCTAACCAGTACACAACAATAAAAGGATGAAAAATTTAGAATGTTAGTAAATATATTGGCCGATAAAGATTTTCGAGACATGTTAGTAATATAGATTTTCGAGGCATGTTAGTAATATAGATTTTCGAGAATGATCATTATTAAGTCTAATAAGAATATATTCTCAAGAGCCTTCTATAATTTTTGCACAAATATAGTTCGAGGATGATAACATTCGAATTAGAGACTTTAGAATACTTTGATTTAGAAAGAAGCTCTTTTCACTCACTGTCACACTACCTCCTAAATTTATCCTCCTCATTTTGCTAATTAAAAGAAAATTTAAAAGAAAACAATAAATACTTTAAGTTCTATAATCAACTATGGTCAAATAATTAATACAAATTGCTAGTGAATAAAATGCTAATAGCAATTGTAGCATCTTTTGTTGTTTTTTATCTACTTACTCGCTGGTGATTCATTTTGGCCTTTGGAGCTACTCCATCTGTACAATAGAGAAGGATTGCATGAGATTAATTATATAATTTCAAAGTTCATTTGAAATAAAGCTCCAAGCAGCGTAATCATAGATAGAATAATTATAATTTACTAAAACTGGATTGGTTTTTTACTTCAATCTTCCTCGAATTAAAATAAAACTGACATATAAAAGAAATGTGGATCAAATTAAACTTGAAATACGTTATAGACTTAGCTCGAATCCAGCAATCACATGGTTGCATCAAATTCACGATTAACTTAAATCTATTCTGAGTTAGATTGAAAAAAAACCTTGAAGTTTTATATTCATAAAAAAAAAATCTGAAAAGAGAAAAAATGTTGGAGAACATACCTACTGCCTGGTAGAGAAGTTTTCAAGGCCTAACAATCAGAAACAGGCGATCGATGTACTCGAACATAGCAGCAGAAACCTCACCGAAGATGCTTGGCAGAAAAAAACTAGTAAATCATAGTTATTAGTGGGCGATGAATTTAACAACTTCATATAATTGTGTCCTCAAACCATTCTCATCTAACAGTAAATTTTCTTTTTAAAGGGAACCATACCAACAAAACCTAGCCCAAAGCCGCACCAATCTGCAACCAAGAAAAATGAAGAGAGAGTGAGAGAGAGATCATACTAGAAACTACGAAGATGATTCAGACTCTCTCGCTGCCTCAAATCCCAAAAGAATAGCAAGGCAGATCACATACACATATTTATTTTCCGAACAGCTTTGCCATCAACATAAAAAATAGTATTAGAAAGACTGAATTTATTTTATTAATGGAATAAACTGACGAAAAAAGGGGTCATCGAGCTCTTGCTTTGGTTTTGCTTCACGACAATGTTGCACGTTGGTGTTCAGATTGAACATGAGAAGCAAAGTTGTTTGACAAATGAATAGGTGAGAGAGAGAGAGAGAGAGAGAGAGAGAGCGAGAGAGAGAGAGAGAGAGAGAGAGAGAGAGAGATTTAAATTGGAGTTAAAGAGCAACTCTGCTAGTAATGGACTTGAAATATTTCGGAACGGTGGATTTAACGACAAAAAAGGAAAGACGAGGAATAAAATGAAGAAGTTGCAAAACAAATCCAAAGCAATAGCTCTATGTCCCTTGTTTTTATCTGTTTTATCCTTTACTAGTTTGTCTCCTACTTATTACTTCATTGTTTTCATTCCTTCCTAATACAATCCATTATGTAATATTTTCAAATAAATTGAAGATTAAGATTTCATTTGGAATGACTTTTTTACTGCTTCTTAAAACAATTTTTTAGTGCAAAATATTTTTTTACTAAAAAAATTGTTTTAAGAAGCAGTAAGAAAGTCATCCCAAATGAAGCCAAAGTTTGCTTGCCCTTCAAATTACTTCACATTTGTCTTTTTTTTTTTTCATTCACATTGGTCTTTAGATTGAACTAGCCATTAACTACTTCAATAACATTATGTTAAAATGCTCCCATTATGTAAAATAAAGATGGGTGTTGTTCATATCAAACAAATTTAGTGGAATGGTTCAAAAAAAAAAACCCTAAGCGCCGCCTCGGGCAATTTTCGGGTTTCCTCTTGCCTCCGTTGCTTTCTCCACTTTTCGTCCATCTCCCGCAGATGATCCTTGGTTATTTTCTCTTGTTTTGGTTTACTGGTGTTCCTCTTATCGTCTAGCCCTGTTTGTGCTCGACGTTTTCGATGGGGGATCCGTCCTCGACGGCTTGGGGTACTGTTGCCTCTAATGCTCATAATCCGAATAACGACTTCTTTAGCTTGGAAGCGGGGGCTTCTTCTCCACCAAAGTCTCGTTCTTTTAAGGAAGTTCTTGCTGGTTCAAGCGCAGGTGATACCCTTCGTTTGTTAACTCAGTCTACTTTTAATGGAGTGTCATCAGCTATTTTGCTATCGGATGAAGAAGTCTTAAAATTTGCTTCCCCTTTTCAATTTACTCTAGTTGGTAAATTTGGTCTTCGTAGACCAAATCTGGATTCTATCTGTGCTTTTTTTGGTAGTTTAAACTTTCGGGATTTTATTCTGTTGGTCTTTCTGATTCAAAGCATGTAGCGATTCAACTCTCAAATGATCTTGATTATAGCCCTGTTTTTGCACGTAGATCGTATTTTATCTTGAACTATCAAATGCAGGTTTTGAAATGGACACCATTTTCTGATGTGAGGGAAGAATCCCCAATAGGGCCTAAATGGATATCTTTTCCAAATCTTAGGCTTCATTTCTTTAATGCTAAAGTTCTTTTTGCGCTTGGCCTGTTTTTGGCCTTCCCCTACAAACTGACCAGGCCACAGCATCAAGAACCAGACCATCTGTGGAGAGGATCTTAGTTGAAGTGGATATTACCAAGAAACATGCTAAGGAAGTTTGGGTAGGTTCTAAAGCATACAGTTACCTTCAGAAAGTTGAATTTGAAAAAGTGCCAGAATTCTGTAATCACTGTAAAACACATGGGCATGCGGCGGTTGAATGCTTTAAACTTCATCCAAACCTTAAGAAAAGCTCTAGCAACTCGGTGGGGAAAAATGTTGATAACACTTTAGATGGTAATGAATTGATTTCAAAAAATCCCATTTGTTTGGTTCAAGAGGAACCCAATTCCCCACTTGAGATGGCTGGAAATATTGTTTCAACTGAGAACCAGTCGCCACATGAAATGGTTTTGACCCACTCCACACCAGAATTGGCTGTTATACCCAAAAATGGAACAGAACCCTTAAAGGAATATGCAGGTAATGATATTACTAAAGAAGTGGATGTGAATGATTGCTCCAATGGCTCATCTGATAAGTGCAATAGTACGAACAATAGTGATACTGATAATAAATGTCCTAACCTTTTTGTTTCCGTTGAATATATGTTGCAAAATAAAGATAACATTGTTGTAGGTGCTGAAAATGAATATGTGGAGGAGTGTGAAGAAGGAACTTTTTCGGCTGCTAGTAGAATCGCACCACGCATTTTCATTATTTACCGCGCACCCCGACAACCCGACCCGGAACGAACTCAAGATTACTCGGTATTGCTAGGTATTGGTCGAATTTGCTAGTAGAGCAAATACCTAGCAAATACCCAGCAATACCTAGCAATAACTAATATCGAGCAATACCGAGCAAATACCGAGTTGTACCGAGTTTTTTTCTAGCAATATCGAGAAAATACCTAGCAATACTGAGCAAATTCCTAGCAATACCGAGCAAATCCCGAGCAAATACTGAGTTGTAGAAAAACTCAGTACAACTCGGTATTTGCATGGTATTGGTCTTCACAGAGCGGTATTTCTCATTTTTGCAAAGCAATATCTAGCAATACCGAGCAAATACCGAGCAATACCGAGAAAATCGCGAACATAACATTCCCGGGTTCTACTCCGGGTCAAATTGTCGGGCAGCGCGGTAAAGAGTAAGAGCACGTGGCGACATGTTATTGGCGGTCGAATGTAGCTCTACGTCCAGTCAGACGACGTAATAATTGTTCTTGAAGAAGGGGAAATTGTGGGTGATATTACTGTTTGTCCCTTTTCCATTCAGGTTGGAAAAAATCTTTTGCCCTCATCTTTCTCGGTTCCAGGTGGTAGTGGCTCTAAACAGATTGTTGAAGAAGATTTTACAAAGGTTAACAAAAAGAAAAAGAAAAATGGTAAAGTTCCTTTTCCTGACACGCCTCGTTCTACTAGAGCTCAAACTACTTCTAAAACTTCTAATGATTAATGCTCTTATTTGGAATGTGAGAGGTATTAGTGGGTCTAATTCTAAGACCCGGGTTAAAAAACTTTATCGTGTGCATAACATTCAATTGCTTGTTTTACTCGAACCTTTTATTTCTGCTGATAAAATTGCTAGTATTACTTCTCTCTTGGGTTTTAATAAGAGTTATACTAATTGCTCTAATAAAATTTGGATTTTCTGGAATAACATTTTAATGTCACTATTATATCCAATTTTGCTCAAGTTGTTAATGTGCAAATTTCTGGTTCCAATGTTGATTACAATGCCTCGTTTGTGTAAGCTGCCTGTACTAGATTGGGTCGTCTTCCTCTTTGGAGTATTCTTACTGATTTTGCTCTTTCCTCTACTAAACCTTGGTGTGTGGGTGGGGACTTCAACATTGTTTTGAATACTAATGAAAGATTAGGGGGTAATCCTCCTAATATTAATGCTATGGAAGATTTCCATAATATGATTTCTAATTGCAATTTAAACTATATTGGCTTTACTAGTGGTGCTTTTACTTGGAACCGTGCCACTATGTGGCAGAGATTGGATAGGATTCTCTTTAATAATGAATGGATAAGATAATTCCCTATGTCTCTTGTTCAACATTTGAGTAGAACTTTATCTAATTATTCCCCTTTGCTTTTATCTATTGCTGCGAATAAAATTTATACTCAAACTGCTTTTAGATTTCAAAATATGTGGCTTACTCATTTTGATTTTATCAATGTTGTTTCCAACAATTGGAATGCCATCATTTCTCTTGATAATAACATAAGAGACATGCACTGGTTGTGGATTAAATTGAGTAGACTTAAGCAAGTTCTCAGATGGTGGAATAAAAATGTTTTCAAAAACCTTTTTTCTAATATTAAGGCTGCTGAGGATAAATTTTGGCTTTAGATGAGGGGTTTGTTCAAAATCCTATTAGTGATAATCTTACTTCGTTGGAGCAAGCTAAAATTAACCTTTTCAGTTACATAATCAAGAAGAAGTTTATTGGAAACAAAAAGCTTCGGCTAAGTGGGTTTTGGAGGGTGATAGGAACACCTCTTTTTTCATCCTTGTTGCTACTCCTATTTCTAATACTAATCTTATTCCTTGTATGGTTAATGAGAATGACAATACTATGCTTACCAAGCTCCCTACAGATGAGGAAATTTGGAATACTTTGAACATTATGAATGGGGACTCGGTTGCCGGTCCTGATGGTTTTACTACTAAATTTTTTATTAAAACTTGGGATATTATCAAATGTGATGTGATGGAGGCTATTACAGATTTTTTCTATGGTAATCCCTATCCTAAATTTTTTTCTTCTACTAATATTGTTCTTATTCCTATTAGAGATTCTATCACTAACTAGAATGATTTTAGACCTATTAGTCTTTGCTCCTTTTTAAATAAACTTGTTTCTAAAATCATTTCTTCCAGGTTAATGAACATCCTTCCGAGAATCATCTCTTTCAACCAAACGGTGTTTGTGAAAGGTAGGAGTATCTTTGATAATATCCTTTTGGCTCAAGAGATGGTTCATGATATTAATACTAAAATTTCTGGTGGTAATCTCATTTTTAAGCTTGACATTACTAAGGCTTATAACAACTTGAATTGGCATTTTCTTTACGAAATTCTTTATCTTTTTGGTTTTAAGCAACCTTTTATTAGACTTATTAAGAATAGTATTGAAAACTGCTATTTCTCTGTGATCATCAATGGCTGTATTCATGGTTTTTTTAAATCTGAGCATGGTTTGAGACAAAGAGACCCTCTTTCTCCTGTGCTCTTTATTATTGCTATGGAATACTTATCTAGAGGTTTGGATAATCTCTTTGCTAGGCATCCTACACTTTTTTATCGTAACACTGCTGCTTTTCCTATAACACATCTTAGTTTTGCTGATGATTTCATTATATTCTCTAATGCTTCCATTAAGAATGTCAAAGTTTTATTTCAGTTTCTTGCTAATTTTCAAAACATGAGTGGATTGTCTATTAATAATGAAAAAAGCAATTTTATTGTGAGTAAATTGGTGAATCAGTTTAGAAGTAATGGGATTAAAAGAGTGTGGTTTTGATTCTACTTCTCTTCCGATTAAGTATTTAGGCACTCCCCTTTATAGAGGCAGGAAAAAAAATCAATTGTTTGATAATAATTTTTCTTTGATCCAAAAGAGAGTTCTTAATTGGTCTTCTAATTTCTTCTCTTTCGGAGATGATTGATTTTGATTAAAAGTGTTCTGAATTTTATTCCTATTTTTATATTTCATACTTTACAACCTACCTCCACGATTTGCACTAGAATGGAACGAATGCTTAACAAGGTTTTTTGGGGCTCCAAAAATAATAAATCTTGCATTAATTGGACCTCTTGGAACAAAATTTGTGGTGTTTTCAATGAAGGTTCTTTGGGTTGTAAAAACCTTTTGGATACTGTGCAAGCTTTATCTCACAAACTGTGGTTTGCTATTCATTCCAATAGTAGTTTATGGGCTAATTTTATGAATGCCAAATAGTGCAAAGATCTTAATCCTCTGTCTTGTCATTATAAAAATTTGGATTCTAATGTTTGGAAAAGATTGTGTAATATTAAATGGGAGGCGGAACAATATATTCAATGGGGGCTTGGGAAAGGTGACATTTCCTTTTGACAGGATAACTGGTTGGGTATTTCTTCGATTGATAAACTTCTTAATACCAAAACTTTAGCCAATATTAAAGTTAAGGACTTTTTTCAAAATGGTGATTGGAATGTTAGTAAATTATTACAAAATCTTCCTTCTGATATAGTGGATACTATTACTCAAATTCCTTTAAATCTGCAGTGTAAGGATAAAATTCTCTTTACTTTATCTTCTAATGGTGATTTTAGTTTGAAGAAGGTGTGGGAAGTTATTAGATTTAAAGGGGAGGCATCAAAAATTTTTTCCTCTATTTGGCACTATAGCATCCCTTTATCTTATTCAATTTTAACTTCGAGATGCTTAAAAGGTTATTTGCCTGTGGATAACCTTCTGTGGAAAAAAGGTTTTAGTTTTCCTTTTAAGTGTCAATGTTTCTCTAGTGGTGAAACTATTAGGCATGTTTTCATTGATGGAGTGATTGCTAAAAAAGTTTGGTACTATTTCCTTAATATTGCTGATAAAGATACCAGCTTAAATATTTGTGTTGTTGGGGGGATGCTTAATCATTGGAACATGAACAATAAAGGTCACATTTTTAACCTTCTTTCTATTTTGATCTTGTGGTATCTTTGTTAAGCTAGGAATGAGTCTAAGAACAAATAAAAAAATGGATGCTCATCATTCCATTTCTAATGTTAGAAATAAAATTCTCCAACTTCATTCTGCCAATCTTCTTACTGCTAAGAACTTTAAAAATTCCCGTAATATTACTGTGTTTTTTGGCCTTCATTTTGATGGTTTTTTGCATGTGATTACTGATCGTGTTGTGAGGTGGCTCAAGCCCTCCTATCGCTATGTGAAACTCAACACTGATGGGTCGGTTGGTACTCAAGTTGCTGGCATGGGGGGTATTATTAGAAATCATTAATGGGAGCTTATTATTGCCTTTGCTGGTCCCCTTTCTTTATGCTCGGTTATTTCTGCGAAACTTTTGGCTTTATTAAATGGTCTTAAACTGCATCAAAGATATGGTATGCGGCAGGTTGATATTGAAGTTAATGCTAAGATGGTTATTTATATCATTTAGAAGGAGGGGGAAGGTTACCCCCATAATTTTTATACCATTAAAAAAATTAGGCATATTATTTCTAATTTGAGTTACTCTTTATCTCATATTTACCATGAGGGTAATGCTTGTGTGGATTGGCTAGCTAATTATGGTGGTAACATTGATGCTATGCTAGAATTTAACTTATCTAATATCCCCCCTTTGCTCAGAGGCCTAATCAATTAGGATAAATGTGGTTTACCTTATATACGAGAACATTGATCCTGCTTGTCTTATTTTTCTGGTTTGATTTGCTGTGGACCCTATTTCTTACCTGTGCTACTGCTTTTTGAATTATATGATGCAGATTTCTATTCCTGCTGATTGATGTGTCTTTTGCCATTTCTGGTGGGTTGTCTTTCATCATTCTTCTTATCACTAGGTTTGTGGATTGTTTAGAGGATCATATTGATTTGATTTTCACTGTGATCAGTGGAATTTTTTCACTGTTGTAGTTTTCTATTTCTACTGTTAGTTGGTTGTGTCTTTTGGAGTGGTGCTTCTCGGTCACTTTCCAGATTTCTGATATCTGTTCTAGTTTATGGGTTAATGCCAGCATCTTATTTCTTATTTTACTGGGCTGTATTTTTTAGTACCCCCATTTAATGCAGTGGTCTATTATGAGGGTTTTTGTGAATTGTGGTGTTGTGATTTACGGGTTAAAGCAGCATGTAACCTTTTGCCACTCTTATATTCTGATGGTTTTTTTTTATTTGGGTCAGTGGATGAGTATTTTGGAATTGAATATCATGAATATTATTGTGACTATCGGGAGGGTTGATACTAAGTTTATTAATGAATTGTTGTTTGGTGGTTTCACTGAGAATATTAGCGCCTGTATTATGGGGGTGCTGCTGGAGAATTTTTATCAGTATAACTACTCTATTTGGATCAACCTGAAGGGTATTTTTTCTATTTCTGATAACATATCTTCCAATAGTTTAAGTATTATCTGTTCTAAAATTTACTCTGTCTATTACTACCCTAACTTTTGTTTTTGGAGTGTTTCCCACAGCTCTACTAGTTTTTGGAGCTTAAATGAATACAAGGTTAGCTCTTTTGATTCTTTTCAGTTTGCATCTACTTTTATCTACCTTTTTTGCAGGAAGTATGAGCTGAACGGTTTCCATCTGAGCTTCCTTTTTTGGGCGCTGCCTCCTTGCAGCCCGAGCTTTTTCTTTTATTATTTTTGTAATCTTAGGAAAAGGATCCAACGGCTCTTAGGTTTTATTTTACTTTCTCTTGTAGTTCTTTTGAGCAGTAGCGAGCTGGAGGATCCTTTTAAGGATCTTGTAACTGTTTTTTTTGAAATTAACACGTAGGCCCTTCTGTGGGTTTTAACCAAAAAAAAAAAAGATGGGTGTTTAATTTTTTATTATTTTGGCATCTAATATTTGTAAATTATGGACTATGATTTGTCCCATTATGTGTGGCAACCCAAGTGGTTAGTGGCGGATCGAGAAAATTTATTCAATGGGGGACTAAATTTATTTTGACAAACATTCCCTCAATTCTTTTTATATGGACATGACCCGGTATAAACAAATTTAAAACAAAAAAATGAAGCAACATTAGCCATAATTAATTTGTTCAAATTTATAAATCATTTACAAATAAAATAAATAAGGACTATGGTATATTAAAATTTAAAACACAAAGTTATTACTAAAGCTTTTTTGAGATTCTTCATTTACTTTCAACTTTATAACATTCAATTATTTATTAAATGTATAATATCAATAACTGTACTGATTTGATTTTGAAAAATGTGATAGAAATGCACAGTTACCCTCTAGGAGGATTTTTATATTTTTTTTATTGATTGGTATGTGCATATTGCTTGGTTCACATTGCAATTTGCAAAGCAGAATTGGCCATTAACTTCTAGTCTTTAAATCCACCCATTCAAAATTTTTTCATGTCCATTGCAATTTGCAAAGCAGAATTGGCCATTAACTCCAATTTACATCTCTCTCCCTCTCTCCTAAATCACAAAAAAAGAACTATTTAAGGTTACTTTAACTCAAATCATATTATATTAAAACTTGAAATTTGAGAAAGAGATGAAAACATAACATACTTTAAACTAAATAATTAAAAGTCAAAATAATTTCTTAATAAAGAATATTTAACACAGGACTCGATTGTTTTTAGGTAAAATTAAATTAATTATGATTTGAATCTCTTTAAGAATTATATTTAAACCTCTTCGACCATGACCCACTATGATTAACATTGGAACAATTGAGCCAATAATGAATGTTAAAGAATTATAAATTATTTTGTATATAACTTAAATATAAAAAAATCTAAATTATGCAACAATATTAGGTGGCCACATGGGTGGCGATATAGTGGATAAATCAAAGTCCATGTGGTAATTTCTTTTTCTTTCTTTTTTTTTAATCATATTATGATTGACACATTGCATAATTTTAAATTTAATTTTCTTATTTCTTTTGTTATCTATATTATGTAGTTAATAACATGTGGATGCAACTTTTGAGAGATAGATAATGTTTTTAATTGTTTTTTGTTAAAACTCACTAACGAGCTTACGCGTTAATATTACAAAAAGATACAAGGTCCTTATAGGGACCTCCAGCTCACTACTGCTCCAAGGAGCTACAATCAAATAAAAAAAAAGAGCCAGAATTCTCTTCTAATCCAAAATAAAACGTACCCTAATAAAATTCTACGAACAAAAAAGGAAAGGGAAAGATAAAACACCTTCAGCACAGCCCTTCCAACCAAATACGTATCATGCACAAAACGAGAGCGAATCTCCAAAAACCTGCAAGGATACTGAACAAAAAATTTAATAACAATAAAAATATAAAAGTAAAATTGACATAGTTAGGACCATTTGTTAAACTCCAAGCTAAATGGAATTTTGCATCTTCTTATGACTGGTGTTAACATAACCTTTGTTAATCCCATGAATAACAGCCATATTGAACATTAAACAAATGTTACCAATCAGAACATACCTCACAAACCACCTAAAATTATAATCCCTCCAACCGAGCCAAAAAATAAACCAATTCCAAAGGTCACACGACAACCAGTCACACAGAATAACGATCCAATAATTCCAAAACCAATAAAGCTTAACCTCATTTAAAAG
The DNA here is from genome assembly GCF_001605985.2 of Dendrobium catenatum. Classification (NCBI taxonomy): domain Eukaryota; kingdom Viridiplantae; phylum Streptophyta; class Magnoliopsida; order Asparagales; family Orchidaceae; genus Dendrobium; species Dendrobium catenatum. Next base: position 189,883 of record NW_021319484.1, on the reverse strand, counting down.
ATGCAAATAAACCAAAGAGGTCTCAGTAATCTCCAGATTTAATCCCACATGCCAATCGAAATTATGCTCGTCAGTAGCCATAGCGTGACAGACATACATTGGGCGAAAAGCATAGATGTACACAGTAACATTGAAGCCCAAAGCATTCTCAGTGCAGGGAACAGAAACATAACAATCCCAAATAAAAGGGCAGCCGTGAGGGGTTAAACAAGTGCAATTACACATCTAGCCATTGATAATACTGACGCCACCACAACAGATATAAACATAATAAAAGTACTTGCCATAGTGATTTAAATCAGTACCAGCTATAACAACAAAAATGAACAAAATGAAAACGATGCTCAACAAATTTAGCATAATATAAGCTTCAATCCAAAAAAAAAAAACCTGATAAGCCCAGCTGACCGAACAACTGGCCAAATATATGCACCAATGGCAAAATAAGTCCAAAAAATAGCTCCTCATCAACATCAAAAAGAAGAAATAGATGCTGCAAAATAAAATAGAGCCGAACCAGATACACACAAGGAAAAGCCCATTAATTAAGCCGAATATAAGGGATACCCAAACGATCTAGTCTGACCAGGCCTTTAGTATTCATTGAAACCAGATAAAAGGCAACCCATTTTAGCTTAAGCCATCAGCAACTGTATTACCCTCTCTCATAATGTGGGAAATATATTAATTAATGAGAGAGAGAAAATGCTTAATATCTCTAATCTTATAGAAATTAGTAGGATGAGGAGAAATCTTATTTTCAAGATAATGAATTAAAAGCATCGCATGGACTTCAATCCAAATATTGGTGATGCGAAGAGAAATGCATAATTGGATACCAAAAAGAAGGCTATCAATTTCAGCTTGTATAGCTTTGATAGTAGTAGGGGGACCCACAAAGGCCACAAGAACATTACCATTATAATCTCGAATAGTGCCACCACAGCCCACATTAAAATTATTACTAGAGCCATCCTTATTAAGTTTGAAACAATCTTTTAAAGGCTTTCTCTAATAATTCAGCTTATCTTTACTGCTAGTGAGATGAGGGTTGAAATTCAAAACAAACTCATTGTCACCATGAAGGCAATTTTTAAAAGAGACAGGAATAACTAACTTAGCACCATAAATCTGAAGAATTTTATTTTTAACTTTAGCAATATTATGAAAATAAGTAGTGTTACGATCTCCTTCCATAAGAAATTTGGAGGAGGCTTTTTGCCTCCAATAAGCTTCTTCTTTTTCCTGATGTTTAAACAAAATAGTTTTGGTAGTATTAAGACTAGACAAATTATCAAAAATGGAGTTCTGCATATAAGCCAAATCAGCAATATCCACCTCTTTTTCAGCAAGTTTAATATTAGCAAAAATATTTTTAAAAATGCATTTCTTCCACCAAGTTTTTGTTAAAGCCTTTTAAGTTTGAACCAAAATCGAGTCATACCATAAACATTATCAAAGGAGAAAAGAGGGGCTTCTCAATTGCTCTTCACAATATGATCAAAATTATCATCAAGAAGCCACGTATTCTAAAATCTAAAAGATTGAAAATTATTACTGATAGTTCTATTCATGCTAATTAATAAAGGAGAGTGATCATAAAAAGTATTAATTAAATGCTCAATGTGAGTATTTTGAAAGGAAGAAATCTATTTATCATTAAAGAGGATATGATCCAATCTTTGTCTTATAGTACCCTTATTCCAGAAAAAACCATTACCTAAGAAACCAATGTCATGCAAATTGCAACTCATAATCATATCGTTGAAATCCTCTATAGCCTAAAAATTAGGAGGTTTACTACCAACTCTTTCAGAAGCATTAGTAATGCAATTAAAATTCCCACCAACCATCCAAGGTGTATTAACGGAAGAAGCAAAAATAGTAAGTTGATCCCAAAGAATTTTTCTCTTAATTCTATAACAAGAAGCATAAATAAAAGAAGCATAATAAGATACTTGGTTAAAAGTAATATTGGCATGATTTAATTGAGGCAAATCCATAATAACATCTAAAGAAATAAAATGTTTCCAAAAAATCTAGATTTTGTTAGTGCAATTACCAAAAGCCAAATCAAAACCCAAATTCTTACACACAAAATCCAATTTAGTGGAGGAGACAAACGGCTCAAGAAAAACTAGAAAGTGAATATCATTTATCCTACAAAGATTCTTAAATCTATCCTTAGATATAGAAGCACCCACACCCCTAATATTCCACACAAGATCTTTAACCATTAATAACAAGATGGGATGCTCTAGTGGCCCTTAGGGTATTATTAGGCATGACCTTTTTATTCTTACCCTTCTTTTTAGTATGAGATATGAAACCTTCCTCCATCATATTAGTCGTATTATTAGGAAATGACATAGAGTTAATAGTAAAATCCTTTACACTATCCATAGGTATGAAAATATCAATAGACCCAATTTCCCCTTCTTCCATAACATCTATATTGTCCTCCACATCCTTAGGATTTTGCTCAGATTCAATTTCATCTTTATCATCATTCACTTGATTAATAGCAAAGTCAGTAGAAACTATTTCTTGGGAATGTAGATCCCTGATGTTCTCCTCCATAACTTGATTAATCAATGGAATAGTAGTAGTAGGACTATCCCCAGTTATCTTCTCAACTCCATTTTCACCAACACCATCAGGAACATGTTCCTCAGCATCGTCAACATCCACGCATATAATTATATAATCCTTCTTTTTTATTCTTTTCCAACAAATCTTCATTTTCATTATATTTGTTTAAAGGATTGGACTCTATGTCATTTCCCACAGCTTTTGAACCCACATCAAGAGGATCAATGGTTTTTTTTTCAAAAAGAGTTTGACTTTCAAGCACAATTGGTTCTCCATTATTTGGATCAACCACTGTTTTAGAAGTCAATTTGTTCTTTTTAAGTTCAGGATGAGCAACAAAACAATCATTTATTGCATGCCCGTGAATTTTACAATGCAAACAAAAATTCAGAAAATTTTCAAATTCAACCTTTTTTAAATAACCAAATTTTTAGAACCAAGCCATATGCCGGTGCTTCTTAGTGATATCTAATTCCACTAGAACCCTTGCAACCGAAGGTCTAGATCGAGAAGCCATGCTTGGTCGGTTTGAAGAGGAAGACCAAATATGGACCCTAATGCATGGAGGATATGATGATTATAGAAATGCAAACGTAAATTAGGAAAAGAAATCCAAATAGGCACAATGGAAGATTCTTCTTTGACATAAAAAAATGGAGTCCAATTGAGTAACCTCATTTAACAATTTAGAATATAATAAGTTCTCCTAGAAAACACCATACTATAATCAAGATCATTAGAAAAATGTATGAAAACATGTCTAACATCAAGCAAGTCAATAGAATAAATCCCAGATAATTTTAGTTTAGCAAAAAAAATCCAAATCGCATCCAGATTTGGTCGACGAACAGAGAACATCCGTACAAGAGTAAATTGATAAGGGCTAGCATGTTTTAAAATATCATCTTCCGACATCAAAAGCATCAGAACATCTTTAACCATAGATTTGGTAAAAGAGATTACCAAATCCTTCAAAGTAGAAGCTCCCACTATGACATCGCAGAAAGATCAAGATGTAGAACTGGAAATTTTAGAACCAAGCAAACCTTTCAACGATGCAGCCATAGAAGATGGTGGAACACCCCATGCATTAGGTATCGACGAGGACGGACCCGTCTCCATGAGGAGAAGAGAACAACCAAAGGCCAAAAGGCCAGAGAAGGGTGAAATACCGAGTCACAAAATAAAGATCTTGTGGGAAAGAAGAAGATCGACAGTAGAGAAAACAAGGAAGGATGGTGGAAACAGAAATCACCCTCTGAGCCGCTAGAGCCAAAAAAACCCTAGCACGAGCACGACCGACTAAATTGTAGATAATTTTTTACATGATAAGTATTAACTAGCTATAAATTTGCATTCGTTAGTGATTTAATTTCTCGTAACGTAGGCTCCAAACATAAATTATTAGTTCAATTTTAACAATAAGAAATATTTAGTTAATGGAATACCACATAAATTATTAAAGGTGTTCATGTAAAATATAATCAACCGTAAAAGCAGGGGCGGATCCAGCTTCTTTTTTTAGGGTGAGCAAAAAAGTTTTTTTTTGGTGGGGAATGGACAAGGACGCTTAGAATTGACAAAATTAGGACAAAAGTTTTTTTTGAGAAGGGGAAAAATACCCAAAATATTTCAAAAAATCCTCTCTAAAATTTAGAAAAAAGAAAAATTTTAGGGTGGGCACTTGCCCCCCCCCCCCCCCCCCCCCAATTTGGGGGCCCCCCCCCCCCCGCCGCACTAATATGGGGATCCGCACATGCGTAAAAGTATCTTTCCATCAACAGTTACGTTTTTAAACATAACATGCACTACTAATAAATATGGCTTTCGCAGCACATTTTCTTACCTATAGCAGTGGTTTAAACCGCTGCAAAATTATTTGCAGCGGTTTAAAATCCGCTGCACATCTGCTTTATCTGCGTTCACTGGTAAGGCTTTAGCAGCGGTTTTGGAAGTACTGCTGTTGAAAGGATATAGCAGCAGTTTAAAAGCGCTGCTGTAGGGATTCTATTGCAGTGATTTGGAAGCACTGCTGTAGGAAAGCTGTAGCATCATTTTTTAGCAGGTGTTAAAACCGCTGCTGAAGGGTAGGAGTGATTAAAAAAAATTATTTTTTATGATTAAATAATACATAAGCAATGTCAAAATTGATGCCTCAACATATATAGAGTTAAAAGAATACAAGATGTTCTCAATGGCTAATACAAAGACTTAAAATATCCAAAAATAAATACAAAAACAAAATTCTCCAAAAAAGCTCAAACTATTAAAACAATACATTAGTTTGGAGAAATATTAAAACAAAAAAATCGTGAACTCAGTAGCTAATATAAAGTAGTTTTTGACCACTTCAAAAGAGGCATTTTTTCTCTCGATCTGAACCACTTGGCCAATCTTCTCAGCAAGTATCATTCGGCTTAAAAGGTCATCTATTCTAACAATCAATGGCTGCTTTGGATCTTTGTACTTGTAATATTCTGCTCCTGCAGCAGCAATCGAACAAGTTAAGAATAGGAGAACAAATACAAATCTTGGGGTGGGAGTCGTCTAATCAGGATAAAATAGACAACTTTGTGAATTATATTGGAAAGGAGATTAATCCTACCATGGCAGTTGTGGCCGCACCGAAAATGGCGATGAGGGATAGCACAGAGACTTGACCGACGAAGGTAGCCATGGCTTCAAAGTTCAGCACACCATACACATAAAGATGCTACATACAGAAGCAATCACCATGAGAAACACTTCTTAATGAAGTTATATTAAGCATTAGTTAGAAAAAAAAATATATTCAATAGAAATAAATTTTTTGTCTACAAATAGTCAAATGACCTTTCAAAATATATAAATAACCATAAAATTAGATTCAAGAGAAATAAAAAATAAAAAATATATATATATAAAATAAATGAGGTACAAAATTTCATTAACCCTAACTGGATCAGACCGTTGAACGATGACCATTCAACTAGTTCTATTACTAAGAATTGACCAGAAAAGCTGGCAGCAGAAACTCCTAAAAATGACGAAGCCTCCCAAGCTTTATAAAAGTATAATAGGTTTGTTCTTGTGAGGTGGTACGTGCGGGTGGTGTTAACTGTTATTTAATACCGCCCTTGCTGATTCATTAAGTATCAAATAATTATCAGAGTCCAATCAATTTCAAATTACTCAATTGAATCTGTTAACATTTTATTTGTTTTTTTTTTTGGACTACGATCTCATAATGAAAATAGCTTAATCATTACTTCATGACCACACTCTTTTCTTCCCTCATTAATTTGATGATAACATCAATGGTGATCATATGCTTCTCTATTTTCTAAGAAATTCTTTCATGCAGAGTCCGGACGGGAAGAACCATCTGAATTATGAGTGTACACACAGTGTACAACTGTATACAAACTGTGTATACTCACATGTCCGAACGATCCATACCCTTCGGACTCCGCACAGAATAATTTCTTCTGTCTTCCTCGGCCTTATATTCCATAATTTGTTGTTAATTAAGAATCAGAAATAGGAAGCAACCAAATAATTGCAGGTAAAATGAAAGAGGATTTACCTGTTAGCATGAATTCCATGCCTTGAAAAACTCTCCAGTTAAAAGCATAGGCGGTAATAGAAGAGGAAGCCCAATAACAGTAGAGCAGAAAAGCATTTCCATCTGAAGCAAGTCCGCACTTTATGGATCAGTATTTCTTTTTTAGATGAATCAGGCAAAGCATTATTCAAAGCATCACATGCACGTATTTATTTAACCAAGTCGCATGAAGAACTTTAAAATAATTGAACTCACAGAAGGAAAATGGAAGAATACCTGAGTTTTTTCAGGATTAATGGTAAAGATGGCTTCTTGCAGGTTGCCAAGGAAAGCATCCATTTCAAATCCTAACAGAAAGGTCACTTCTTGGGAGATGCCTAATTACAAGAAAAATAACCAAATCAAGCAGGAATCATGACATATATACCTTCTTGACTTGATTTTCCGTAGTATCTCCTTGCGCTGCAGAAATGCACGATTGACATCGAAGTGATCTCCAAGGGAATTAGTTAGGCGCGGCAGCTGTGTCAACATCTTTTTGGTGACTCTTTTGAACTGTCAATCTCCGCTAAACCATCCCTGCAATCCTACTTTTCCTTTAAGAAGAATGATCACTTCTTGGGAGATTCTTTCACCGGTGACTCTTTTGAAATTATGTGTTAGGAGATGCTTTTGAGATGTACATAAGTGGCTAGAGAAGTTCCAAGCAATCCTCATTTATTGCAAAAGTTAAAATGAATTGGCCATGCGAAAATGCGAGTTGTTCACAATCATAAGTAAAAGAAACAGCCCTGTTTTCAACCAAAAAAACTTAAATTTATATGGATTATGGATCAACATATTTTTGCTTGGCAAATTTGCGACAAAATTAATAGCTTTCAACCAAAAATTTAAAACAAGATTATAATTGTATATTCAACAACTTTGAACTAAATAGCTTGCACTTGACCGCTACATTAAGCATTAATATGGATAAATTTCCCTTGATTGGTCTCAAAGCAAAAAAAGAAAAAAAAACATAGCAGTTAACAAAAAAAAAAACATAACTTTAATTAAGTTTAGTAGAGTAACTTAAAGCAACTCTATATTAAGTTGTGCTCATTTATACTATGTCTTCCCTTCTTCTACACCTTGGATGTCAATTAGGGGAAAATTGATCATTATCTCCATGTTATTAATATAGAAATCATAAATAAAAATTAAGGTGATAAATAAATTAATAAATGAAAATATTTAACTTTTTAATTTTGCATACCATAGTTGAGCTTCCTGGTGGTGGATGGTGTCCCTGGTAATTTTTCATGAATTTTTTCACCTCACTTTGTAGTGTTTGCACTAACTCCTCAAGTCTTACAACTCGCTCAAGTGCATAATTACTTCTACTGCTGCTGCCTGGAGTCGTGGTGCTATGGGGAATATCTTCTTGGAGTGACCCCAAAACCCTATGTTTGTACCCTCCCTGGGTGTTCTGGCCCCATGATTATCTTGAAGACTTTCTAATTGGCCTTGAAATTTCCATCTTTTGGCGTCACCCTTCCTCAGCAAGCATTTCATAAGCATGTAACTAGATTTAGAAAAATATATACATAGTTAGCATTCAATAAACCGATCATGTGAAATGCTTACGATTTTACCCATTTTTGTCTGGCCTGCTCAGATGACCATGATCCATCTTTACGCATGCGATTGATTTTCCATAATAACAAACGATCTCGTATAGACTACAAAAAATTTAAAAAAATTTTCATTAAAATATAAATATATTGCTCTTTTGATTACGTACCGTTTCTTCTTGTCTCCTTATAGAGCTCACCCAACCCATCGTATGCGGACACTTTTATTTTTTTTGTATTTTTCGTATTTTTTGCTGCACTCTCCTACAACAAATAATTGTCATATAAATTTTATTTTTGAAAAAAAAAATTGTTAACGTGATTTATTGTCCTAACTCACCTTGTCCTGGGGTTGTGACCACTTATTAACAAGTTGGCACCACTGCACTGAGTCTACTCCTGCAGGAACAACCTCCATAATCTTTTGTGCTGGTCTACTATCCCAATGTTCTGCTTTCAAACTATTTTTATAGTTGCGCCACTTGACACTAAGAGATTGTAGCATCCAATGTTTTATATTGGCAGAAAAATCAAATGCCTAAAGAATGTTAAATGATTTTAATTATCAAACAAACATATATAATATTTGACTATTTATTATGATATTTACCTCTACTTCAGCTAACATCCTTTTTTTAAAGGGTTCCATGCCTTTATTACACCAATCTAAGAATGAGATCGGTGCCAAAATAGGATCTCTGGCTACAACCCCTAAGTATGAACCAAACAGAATAGACTCTGGTATATTACATGGCACCATATTCTCATTGACTTCAATGAGAACCCGTGTACCTGGTGGCATACTTTGTATATTTGCACAAGTAGTTCGACCTCTCTTTTTTATCGGAGCACCCTCATCATCTGAAAAAATAAAGATGTAAAAAATAATTATATTAATAAATAGACATATATAAATATAAATAAATATTTAAGTGAACAAAAACCTATGAGCCAGATTTCATCATCCGCCGGTGTCACCTGCCATCTTAAATATTCAAATGACCGACTAGGGGATTGTTCATTGTTATTGCAGTCATTTGCATTAGACAAATCTGGATGCACCGGAGTCGAAGTATTATTAGAAGTTATACTAGTTGGCTCTACACTGGAAGATCCTCGATGTGTAACCTTTTAGCACATCGGAATGAGCCATTTCCTGTCATTTCTATTAGTTTGAACAAAAAAACAAGGACAATTATGACAATATCATACACATGTTAAATACAAGTCAACTGAAAAAAAAATATATGTTAAAAAAATCTGTCAAAAAATCTGTCAAATAATCTGTCAAACAGTAAAAAACATATTTCAATTTTTACTTTCTTTACATAAATCATTTAGATTTACCCTAAATATAACTATATTATCAGAAATTTGTAGCTGTCACTAAATCCAATAAGGAGAAAATTTGGCTTAAAAGCTTTATGAAGGAACACCTTTGTCAAACACCTGAAAGAAGAGAAATAAGATGAAATAGCTTTCTATAAAAAAATTGGCAGGATTTTCTACCGTGATGGATCCAGATAAAATAATCCTGTAATAAAATAAGTCATGCATAACTTTAGAGCAAAAACCTGATGACACACATGGATTTTGAAGATAAGTCCCAAAAACTCTATTCCAAAAATGTCACTTCCAGAATTTCTGCAAACTCAAAGAAATATTCTTAAAGAAACATCAAAGAAGAGGGCATATAATGCAACAAAGTATGAACCACATGATTCCATGCTTAATAATGGAACAATATGCCTACTCCCAGAAGAATAAATTACGCAAACCATCATACAAGTTCCATCCACAAAGTCCACAGATGCCGAATTTAAGAGAACTACATCACAAAGTCTTCTAAAGCAAATCCTTACAAGAATCAGCGTCCAAAATTAATAACAGAATACAGGCCATCTAGAGCATGAAATGAACTCCATGATTTCCAATATTTTACAACCTTCATAGAATTAGTATTTATATAAAATGCATGTAGAAAACAAAGCTTTTATTAAGTTAAAACAGTGTAGTACTCATAACCATTGCACATGAATAGTACACATGTAAGGACAACTGCAACGAATATCCTGGGGTAGAAAAGTTCAATAAAGCTTATCACCTTCCATTGCCATAAGCAGTTCAAAAACATTTTAATTGCATCGCAAACTTTCAATCGATAAGCATCTAGATGTGGTACCATTTCATCAATTAGCTCCCGTAACTATAAAAGTGACAATGGCAGGTTTCCTTTTTTTTCAATGAGAAACTCAAGTCCACCCGGATACCATATAAATGGCCAGGTTGCAATAGAATACAACCACTCTAATCAGATAAAAGAATAATCTGAGAGAAATTATAAATCACTTGCTCCCCAAGCCTCAAAGGATCTGTTAAAGAAAACCACAATTTATCACCAACATGAGAAAACATCTGAATCTACCTTGTTGTTGACCAGTTCGCCAATCCTTGATCAATGCCACTTCAACAACATCACCATGTTCCTCAAATAAAGGGCTAATCTATGCAAAAAAAATATAAACAAGAAAAACTGAGGCCGAGTAAATTCGCACAACAAAGCCAGCTCCAAGAGTTACACACTTGAAACAACAGGCATGGGATCATTTAATTAATTAGAATTAAAAAAGGTAGTAAAGGATAATGGGAAGTGCAAAATAAAAGTTGATTTTTATTGATAGATCCACTTAATTGGACATAAGTTGCACAAGATCAACACATACTAGAAATTATTCTTAAAATTAAAAAATGAATAATCTACTAGATTCCATCATTTGGTAGAATTAGATAGATTACTTTATAAAAGTTTTGTTAGAATCCAAGGTTTTAAGCTATTCAGCCCCAAGTAGAAAATCAACACCATGGATGCGATTCATAAAAAAGAAAACCAAATATCATCATACAACCATCTAATATTTTGCAAGCCAAGGTGAATATTTTCACACGCAAGCTCACTCAAGCTTCATTTTCACGCACCACAGCTCCTTCACTAACTACCCTTTTTTAGTGAATGGAAACGATCTGGATCATATGATCTTGTACAAATAACCGCTGCCAACACTTTAAGTATAAAAAATTAGCAACATTCATTAACAAATGATAAGTCAATTCAACCACAAAATATTGCATCTTCTATATCATCGTTAATCATCACATCAAGCCACCATCATTTCCACCTATTGCCAAATTCTCTATCCACCAGCATTCCATTATTAGGCATGCTGAATTTTGAAGATTTAGAGAAGCTAGCAGTTGAGTTATAAAATTTTCAAATTTAGAGAAGCTAGGTGTTAAGCTTGGATTGAATACAGAATATCCTAAGGAATAATTTCTAACCCATACAAGATTTATCATACGCAAACATATAGCTCATTTACCATTTTTGGAGTCCCTACTTTATCCGATAGTTGGTATCTTAGCACTTTGTCAATCAGAAAAAATCGGGAAATAGATAAGAATACCTGGCAAACACAAGTTCAAAAAAAGTGATGGAGAACTTTGCAAATATGCACCATTGATAAATCAGGAAATCCATTAATAAATTCCTTACCATAAAAAGTATCATCACAAACTTTGCATAAATTCATATATATTTGTTCTATCGAGAATGCTTGAATCAAATACATCTCTAGCCTTTAGAGGTAAGACAAAGTTCCAATTTTTATTCTTTGGATCTTCAATGAAAAAAAGGGCTAAACTTGTGATGAGAAAAAAATGGATCATTTGCCCATCTATCACCTGTGTGTATTAATCGTGAAAAGCTAACCAATGTATTTTCGTAATAATCTACTTTAGTTCCAGCTGAAGTTGTGTTAGCCCAATTACACTTGAAGAAGACAACGCGAAATAAGTTGGAGTAATTAAGTTCAATAATATCATTCAGTCGACCATAATAAAAAAAATTTCCAACTTCAGTTTTGTTAACAACGCCATAATTCTGTGTCTTCTTATTCTCATCATGAGCTTTAGTATGAAATTCATACCCATTAATATAAAACCCTTTAAATCTTCGTAAGATTTTCTTAGGACCAACCGCGAGGGCTCTAATTTCTTCTAAAACTATTGAATCATCTATTCATGTTATCTAAACAAAAAAAAATTATTAGTCAAATTATGTATATGATATTGAAATTGACTAAGGAGAGATTTTGATATCTTACTCTTCGTTTGAACCAATCATGAAAATGTTCATTAACAAGTTTATCAAGAGCTAATGGTGTTAGAGGAAAGTTGTTGGCTCTTTTTTGTCTCTTCCTCCTTGTACATATCAATATACTTTGTTAAATGATCACAATGTTGTTGCAACCCATGACCCCAAGCTTAAGATTTGGATGATGACAAATAATAATTGTCATGAGATTCATTTATAGTTCGTGAGTACTAACATTTCAGGAAGATCAAAAGCTACTCAGGACGACAAGAAGACTCAAGGATGGGTAGATTAGGAGTAAGAGTCTGCAATGTATTCCCTTTTTATTTCATTTTTATTTTCTTGAGTCTGGCCACAAAATGCATAAAAGCTCGAATAACTATGCACACACACAGGGGGAGAGGTTTTAAATGTAGAATGTAATAGAATTTCTTCTCTGTAGATCATATTGTACGATGATAATTCGTACTGTACGATCAGAGGGTTGTAGTACGATTCTGTGAATAGATCGTACCGTACATTATATCGTACTGTACGATATGTTCAAATCAAAAACCTTAGCCGTTGTATAACTTAAGTAAGTAATTTTCTGTCGTTTGTACTATACGAATATGTTCATACGGTACGATTATTTTTAAATACTTACTTAACTTAACCCGTGATTAGTGCAAGAAATCCGGGCTTAATTATAATTTGAACATCGTACTGTACGAACCAATTCATACAATATGATGAACAGAGACGAATTATAATCATCCCGGATATCATCCCGGACGATCAATTGTTTTTGTCTCATCATACTGTACGATGTACATTGTACCATACGATGAACAGAGACGATGTTTGATCGTCCTGACTATCATCTTGTACGAACTGTGTTGTCATGGATCGTACCATACGATTTAGTATCATACCGTACGAACATTTTTGAACTGTTTGTACCACTTCGTACCAGGACGAAATCTATTTATGAATATCGTACTGTACAATTGTAGAACCGTGCTGTACGATAGTAACGGCTACTTTGAGATTTCAGGGATTTTGGAGCCCATTTTTTGGGTAAAAACTTGTCATATTTTGATGTGTGAATCAAGAGAGGAGAACGTGATTAGAGAGGGATTCCAAGGGAGAGAGCTCTAGAGAAGTTCTTTAGGTTTTGAGAGAGGAAGGAGAAGGTGAGCGTTGTGAGGGAGAAGAGGTGTGAGGGAGATTTCTCGGTTGCTCCGAAGTTGCTGCATCTTGCTCCTCCTGTGCCCCTAGAAGAATTTGAGGGAGGATCTCCAAGGGAAAGGCTCGTCTACATCCGTGACCTCGAGGTACTCTGCCTTCTCCAGGAGGGAGAAAAACGAGAAGGTTCTCTGCCGTCGCCAGGAGGGCGAAAACAGAGTTTGGAACTCCGCCACGCCGGGTTGGTGAAAAGGAGGTTTGTAAAGGCTTCTCCTCCTTGCCAAGGGGGGAAAATGGAGAACTATAGTTGGTAATAAAAATTCAAGAGCGGAGGACTCCGGGGAGTGGACGTAGGTCATATTTTGACCAAACTACTATAAAAATCTTGGTGTGTTTTTTCCTTATTATTTTTTCATTAATGCGTGCCTTTTTAATTTCAAAATATTTTCCTTGGAAAATTTAAAAAAAGGTTGTTTAATTTTTCATATTAAAATTCTAAAAACAATAGAAAAATTTAGAACTCATGCTTAGGTTTTAATTATTGTCAAAAAAGGTTTTCACAATTCACCCCCCCTCTTGTCCATCTAGTAATTTCAATTGGTATCAGAGCCTACTTTCAAAAATAATATTTTAGAAAATCTTGAAAGAAAATGATCATGTCAAACTTTGGTAATCGTAACATTGCGGAGGGTTATTCAATAACCCGTCCACCACTTTTTGATAACATTCCGTTTGATTTCTGGAAAATTAGAATGTCTACATTTTTGCAATCTATAGATTACTGCATGTGGATGTTAGTGAATGATGGATATGTTGCACCTGTTAAAATTGTGAATGGAGTAAAAACTCCATTACCTTTCAATGAATGGAGCAATGAGGAAAGGGAATTAGCCCAACTGAATGCTAAGTGCTTAAATTGTTTTTTCTGTGTATTGAAGTCTGAGGACTATATGAGAGTGTCTACCTGTGTTTCTGGTAAGGAGATTTGGGATAGACTGTGTATTACATACGAAGGAACAAACGAAGTAAAACAGTCTAGGCTTAACATTCTACTTCATGATTATGAACTCTTCCGTATGAAACCTAGCGAAACAATTTCTGACATGTATACTAGGTTCACCCAAATCGTGACATCCTTGCATGCATTTGGTAGAGAGATTTCAAATTCTGAGAAAGTGAAGAAAATTCTTAGATGCTTACCTAGTTCTTATGATGCTAAGATAACTGCTATCACTGAGTCTAGACCTTAATGTTTATTCTATTGATAACCTCCTTGGGTCACTCATTGCATACGAGCAAGGAGTGAGCCAAAGGCAAAGTGATGTAGGTGAAAAGAAAAAGGAGCGAACGGTGGCATTAAAAGCTAGTAACTCAGAAAGTGAAAGCTCTGCAGGAGAGGAAGAGGATGAGATAGCACTGATGACCCGACATTTCAAAAATTTTCTGAAGAGAAAATAGAAGCGTCATCAGAACAGCTGAAATAAAGGTAAGAGCTCAAGGTCCAATAAGGTTTCATCTGATACAATTTGTTTTGAGTGCAGGAAGCTAGGTCCCCTTCGAGCCGATTGCCCCAATCTGAAGATCCAACCAGCTAAGGAGAAAGGTGATGACAAAGCCAAATACAAGAAAGGAAAGATGAAGACACAAAAAGCTTTTTGGGCCGACTCTGCCTCAGAATCATCAGAAGAAGAAGCAGAGGAGGAGGTAACAAACTTGTGTCTTATGGCTAATGATAACCCTGATCAATTGGATCAGGATGAGGTATGTCAACTTTCTTATGATGAATTATTGCTTATTTCTGAGAATATTCATGACTCTTATAGAAAACTGAAGAAAATGCATGCTAAACTTAATATTGAATTTAGTTCCTTACAAATTGAGCATGCTAACTTAGTTAAAGAAAATTCTGATTTAGATAAAGATCACATGTTACTTCTTGATGAGTATGATGCATTAAATAAGAAGCATATTGATCTAATTGAAGCGCATGAATCCTTGAAAACATCACATATTGAACTAGATGTAGAGTATGAAAAACTAACTGCACTTATATTAGAAGTAGAGCATTGTGAGCACTTGCTATTGATAAAAGTTGATGGATTGACAGCTCGAAATAAAACTTATAGTGAAAAGATAAAAGAACTAGAAAATGAAATTGCATCACTCACAGTAGGCCATCCTAGAAAACCCCCAACACAGCATGCATCACAAAATCTTAGGAAGAGGCACCACCACACTCATAGATTAGTAAACCCATTTCCTGGTGTTAGGTGCTTCTCTTGTGGCATGTTAGGTCACATAGCCCGCACATGCACAATTCACCGTAGGACACACTTAGTGTGGAGACCTAAATTGCATCCATCACAGCATAACATGCATACATCTCATTCATGCAAGCATAAGGTGGAACCCAAACTCACTTGGGTTCCCAAATCTAATCTGTGAATGAAATTGTAGGAATGCTCTCACAAAAGACCTAGTGAGAGCATGTGGTACCTGGATAGTGGCTGCTCGCGACACATGACTGGAGACATGAAGAAGTTCATCCTATTGGAGACCAAAACTGGAGGCAAAGTAACGTTGGGAGACAACACTACCAGGAAGGTGATAGGCTCAGGTACAGTTGGTAATGCTAAGAATTTTTTAATTGAAAATGTTTTACTAGTTGATGGTTTGAAACATAATTTACTTAGCATTAGTCAACTGTGTGACAAAGGTTTTGATGTTAAATTTTTTACTGATAAATGCCTGATTAGTTTATTTGGTGAAATAATTTTAGAAGGAAAACGAATGAACAATGTTTACATGTTAGACCTTGATCGTGTAGATAACTCAAAATCATTTTGCTTGAAAACAATAGTTGATGATTCGTGGCTATGGCATAGGAGACTGTGCCATGCTAGTATGAAAACTCTTAGAAACATCACGCAGAAAAACATAGTTAGAGGTGTACCTAAATTAGAATTCACCAAGAATCACTTATGTGATGCTTGCCAACAAGGAAAACAAGTCAAATCATCCTTTCACTCAATTAGAGACGTGATCACCTCTAGGCCACTAGAAATTCTACACATGGACTTATTTGGACCCGTTAGTACAGCCAGTCTAGGTGGAAAGAATTATGGATTTGTGATTGTAGATGACTTCACTAGATTTACTTGGGTAAGATTCTTAGCACACAAGAATGAGTCTTTTGAGGAATTTAAAATTTTCTCCACATGGATACAACGAAAATTAGGTTGTGAGATATCAACAATCCATAGCGATCATGGTGGAGAGTTCCAAAATGAAAGATTTGAGTCATTCTGCCAAGAGATAGGAATAGAGCACAATTTCTCAGCTCCAAGAACACCCCAACAGAATGGCATAGCAGAAAGGAAAAATAGAACCTTGGTAGAAGCTGCTAGGGCAATGTTAGCGGAGTATACCCTTCCTAGATACTTTTGGGCAGAAGCAGTCAACACAGCCTGTTATGTTTTGAACAGAGTAAACATTAGATCGAAGCTGAATAAAACTCCATATGAACTCCTTAAGGGTAGGACACCAAACCTTTCACATTTACATGTCTTTGGGTGTAAGTGCTTCATCTTAAATAATGGTAAACATCCCTTAGGAAAGTTCGATCCCAAATCTGATGAGGGTGTCTTCTTAGGCTATTCTTCTGTAGGTAAGGCCTATAGAATTTTCAACAAGAGAACCCTGGTAGTAGAAGAATCCACCCATGTGGTATTTGATGAATCTGATATGCCCTCAGAAACTAAAATTGAAGATGATGAAATAGAGGCAATTCAAGGAGTAGAGACTATGACCTTAGAAGAGAGGGTCGAATCTCAGGAAGACTTGCCTAGAGAATGGAGATATTCTTCTAGTCATCCTAAAGAGTTAATTTTAGGTGACCCTTCAGAAGGTGTAAGAACTAGGCATGGACTTAGGAAGGAGGTTAGTCACTCAGCTTTCATCTCTATGATAGAACCTACAAGTATAGATCAAGCCTTAGGAGATGAATTTTGGATTCTAGCAATGCAAGAAGAGCTGAACCAATTCACCAGGAATGATGTTTGGGAGTTAGTTAAGAGACCTAAAGAGCAGAGTGTTGTTGGAACAAAATGGGTCTTCAAGAATAAGGTGAATGATTCAGGAACAATAATAAGGAATAAAGCAAGGCTAGTAGCTAAGGGGTACAACCAGATTGAGGGAATAGACTTTGAAGAAACCTTTGCCCCGGTTGCTAGACTAGAAGCCATAAGAGTGCTCTTAGCTTTTGCTTGCTTCAAGAACTTTAAGTTATATCAAATGGATGTAAAGAGTGCATTTTTGAACGGGGTAATTAAGGAAGATGTCTACGTTGAGCAACCCCCCGGATTTGAAAGCTCACAATTTCCAAACCATGTATACAAATTAAAAAAGGCACTATATGGATTAAAGCAAGCACCTAGAGCATGGTATGAAAGACTTAGCTCATTTCTTTTGAATAGAGGTTTTCAAAAAACAAAGTACATTAAGGATATTTTGAAAAATATATGAAATGGATAATGCTAAACCCATGAACACTCCAATGAGCTCAACAATTCAATTAGACAAAGATCCTAATGGAAAATCAGTAGATCAGAAGAAATATAGAGGAATGATTGGGTCCCTTCTTTACCTGACTGCCAGTAGACCGGACATAATGTTTAGTTTGTGCCTCTGTGCCTGTTTTCAAGCTGATCCTAAAGAGTCTCACTTAGCTGCTGTCAAGAGAATTCTTAGATATCTACTAGGCACCCTAAACTTAGGAATTTGGTATCCTAGGCATAGCACTTCCTTTGAAATCTTAGGGTACTCAGATTCTGACTTTGCAGGATGTAGGATAGATAAAAAAAGCACCTCTGGTACCTGCCAATTCATAGGACAATCATTAATTTCTTGGTCCAGTAGGAAGCAAAACTTAGTAGCACTTTCCACAGCCGAGGCAGAATATATTGCAGTAGGAAGTTGTGTTGCACAAGTACTATGGCTAAAACAACAAATTCTTGATATTGGCTTACCTGTAGGAACCATTTCAAATATGTGTGACAACACAAGGGCAATTTGTATCTCTAAGAACCCAATTCAGCACTCTCGAACAAAACACATAGACATTAGACACCATTTCATTAGAGATCACGTTGCTAAGGGAGATATAGAATTGCATCACATCGCTACAGGAGATCAATTAGCTGACATATTCACAAAACCTCTAGCTTTTGACACCTTTAGCACCTTGAGGACTAGAGTAGGTGTCATAGATATAATCGCATAAAAAAACCAAACAATAAAAAAAAAATTAAATAGGGCTGCTCCTGATCATCACACACTCACCACACATAAAGCACCAACCTTGACTCTGTAATATCGTACTGTACGATACATAGATCGTTCTGTACGCGCCACATCAACGACCGGATTGAGACGAATTTAAGCGGTCTGGTACGTTATTATAGCATATCGTACTGTACGATATACATCAATCGTACGGTACGATCCACCTCAGTCAATGGATATGAACGAAATAAAGGCGTTCGATACGATATTAATGCAAGTCATGTTGTACGATACACCTGTTCATACTGTACGATATGTTTGGTCAAAAGTCGTACTGAATTCCTTGGGACGATCGATATTCTTCTGATCGTACTGTATGATATCTATTGTACTGTACGTTTTGACCTCCTTTTCCCGGTATGAACCATCAGAGCAATTATTACAACATCGTACACTAAGATTTACTACCGTACTGTACGATATGGGGAAAATTCTATAAATTGCCTGGCTAGGCAGATGTTTTCACTCACCCTTTCCTCACTTCACTCACACCTTGTCCTTCTCACATTTCAAACCTTCCTCACTTCACTCTACAAGTTGTTTAGCTCCAGCAAGAGAGGTCGTTTGGCAACTGCCAGTTCATCCTCCTCAAGTCGTCACAGCGCTCGGTTCTTGAGTGCTAAAAATGAGGAAGCCTACCATAAGTATAAGGCCTGCAAAATTACTCCTTCCAAAATGCTCAATCAAGCTACACTGAATTTTGATGTACTGAACCTCTTTGTTTCCACCACCTTTAAGTTCCTCCTCATCCTGGCCTTTCCCTATGACTAAGAACTTTTATTAGAATTTCTAGCGAATCTCACCTACACTTTCGACAACACCACTTTTCACTCCTTTGTTTGTCGTACCAACGTAGAAATCACCAGAGCCGACATCGCCCAATATATTGGGCTATCAACTGAAGGTCCTAGGGTCCGTTCCTTCCTCACAAATGACTTTGATTGGAGCGATGTTAATGGAGTCCCTAGAAATGCCGCTTTCTATCAACATCAACCTCTCGTTTCTTCCCTAAATAGAAATGCGCGCATAATTCAACATGTCCTTAGAACCTCCATAATCCCCAAAGCTGGCGACCGGATTAACAAGACTCCTGTTTTATCTGTCGCTACCTATCTCATCATGTCCAACACCAAATTCGATGAGGTTGATCTAATTGTTGACTACATTCGCAATATGACATTCGTTCGTCTCCTTACCACACGCTGAAAATAAAATATAGCTCTTGGCCACCTTATAGGATATATTCTCCAAAATAAATATCAATTGACCTATCCTGGTGAACCCTACAATCTTCCTATTTTTTATATGGATGCCTCTTTCCGTATTCTTTTCTATCGTGGACACGAGCCAGACAAACCTGTTTTTGATGACGAAGAAGGAGAAGATGCCCCAGCCGCTGCTCCAGCACGTCATGCACCACCTCGAGCACCTGCACCAACACAAGATGATTTGGTCGAACGCTTCGACCAACTTCAGACTCATCTTGACACTCATATTCAGGAACAACATCAGCAACACGAGACAGATATGCAATGGTTTGGAGAGCGCTTTACTGCTATTGATCAGCACTTTGACACTCTTTTTCAGTACTTCCAACCAAATCCACCTCCACCACCACCTGATCAGGATCCTCCTCTTTAGATTGTATTTGTGTTGTACTTTTCTTTTCGTGTTTGCTCCTCTTTTTGTGCTGTCAAAAGGGGGAGAAGGTTGTTGTATCTTCTTTTATGATTAAATGCAAGTTTTTTATTTCGCACTGCATTTTCTTTGTTTTTGTATCTTTCTTTTTCTTATGTTTAAATCCAAAAAAAAAATGCCTTTAACAATTGCTTATAACAACTATTATTTGACATCATCAAAAAGGGGGAG